>NC_091489.1:5355913-5506226 GCF_947461875.1 Haliaeetus albicilla | reverse complement strand
AGAGGTATTTGATAACATGCTCCTAACACTGCAGGCTGGATGTTTGGGGTGATGTTAAACACTTGCCACATGGCTCTTGCACTAATACCCATTAAATATCTCAACCCTAGCACCAGTGCAGTCAGCAGTGGGGACAAAACTAAATTTATGGCTCCAAGGACCAAGCAAAATGTATTGGTTAATCGAGACCATAAACACAACGTGAGCACAAGCCCACTTAAGGCATCTCCAAGGAGCCCTAAAAACACCACATCTGGCTCATCAGGGGCTTTCCCTGGCCAAACAACTGAGCACAGCTAATTTCAAGATGTAAAATCAGCAGGACCTGACCCAAAAGCTGAAATAGGTGGAAAATTATTTATAAGTATCAAATACCTCATTTCCTCTCTTTTCTCTTAGAGCTGTCAAAAGAACAAGGAACTGCTGTGAACTGTGGGAAAACCTAAGCTTGAGGGAGGGGAAGATACGGAGAGGAGATCCCTTCTTTAAGTCCCACCTGGTATCACGGTGATGGTTTTCAAGGCACGGAGGACACGGAAGGTCCTGAGAGCAGAGATGTTCCCCAGGTCCACAAACTCGGTAATGTAGCTGCAGGACAGGAGAGGAAAGGCTTTTAAGGGCTCTGCCAGGCACCCACCCCCCTGCTTCTCAGCCCTCCTCCCCAGGGTCATTCCCCCCGCCTCGGGTGCAGTGGCCAGACCTCCTGTCCTCTCCCCATCCCACCAAACTCACGCCATGGAGATGACCATGAAGTCCAGCCAATTCCACGGGTCACGCAGGAATGTGAAGCTGTCGATGCAGAAGCCTCTCGACAGTATCTTGATGAGGGACTCGAAGGTGTATATCCCAGTGAAGGCGTATCTGAAATGGGAACGGCGACTCAGGGGATGCTCACCCAGGACCAAGGGTCAGCTCAGGATGAGGTTTTGTCCACCCCTGCCAGTGGGACCATCTTCGGGAGCTGAGTTTGGGGGTTCACAGTCACAGGCTGCTGGGTTCCTTGTAAGGCAAGTTGGGAAATCTTGAGGTACCAATCCCTTTGATGACTATTCTGCAACACCTCTGATCCCTGCTGATGTCCCACCACCATCATGCTCTCTGTAAAACCCTGCTAAGCCCTGATTGTGCAGAACCACAGCAGAAAATGCTGGATTTTCCCCTTCTCACCTGGGGCTGGTTGTCCATGCTCTTTGGACTCGTGGGTCTGCTCAGCCTCTCCAGACTATCACTGCTGACCCGACCTGACCCAGCCTGCTCTGCAGTGGTCTGCTGTCACAGGGACCCCACCAGATTTTGGGCAGCTCTGAAACACTCCCACTCTTTGCAATGCCTAATGCAGAGCGCGGACATCCCTTCTGAGATCAAGAGGGCCACCAGCATCTCCCAATGACACCTCTCCTCCTCTGAAGGGTGCCTGGATCCCAACACTCCTCTCAGCCTTGGTCCTGCCCCTCCTGAGGATGGCCCCCATGGCTGGGGGAGGTTGTGGGAGGCACGGACTTACTCCACGTTCTTGGACCATGCCGGGGGGTTGCTCATTGTCATAAACACACAGTTGGTTAAAATTGTGATCATGATGAACATGCTGAACAATTTAAAACTTGGTCAAGGAGAAATGCTGTGGCTGTTGCCTAGATTCCCCCCTTCACACGGTTATGAAGGCAAGCACCCCTACTCTTGTCCTGATTCCCACCTTGGTCCCATGCCCTGACCTGCTCCTCCTGCAGCTCTCTCCCAGCTCAGTTCTGTGCTCCCATGCATGGTCCTGGCCCCTGCCATCCCCTTCTGCTCCCTTCCCATCTCTGTGGTGCTGGGTCTGCCTCCCTTCTTGTTGCCTATGCTCCTTCCTCTCCATCACCCCAGGATACAGCTTTCCCCACTTGCTGATCCCTCTGCCCCTCTTTTTCCTCCTACCTCCTGGCCACCACCCCCTGCTGCCACCAGAGCTCTGCTGGGATCACTTCCCACCCATCCTAGTGCCCCTTTTGCTCTTGGCATCCTTTCCTGTCTTTCCATCTCTGCTTGTCTCACACCAAAAGCCCCAGCACTGCCCAAGTTGCCTCCTTCCCTGTACCCCAATGTCCTGGTTCCTCTGCTTTCCCTCTCCCAAAGCATCCTTTGAGCTCCCCAATTTGCCCACTTCCCAGATGGGACAGGATCCCCTGATCTGTAATCATTTTCTTTCCTCTCCGAGTCTCTCCAGACCTCAGAGACCTTGTACCTCTTCCTAGGAAGCTCTACCACTTAGGTTTCCTCCCTTCTCCAACCAAGACTGACCTCTTGGTGCCACCAAGGTGCCCAAAGCCTTCAAGCACCCACTCCTTGGGAAGGGACCAAAGCATTGGGATGGCTGGGCAGCGGGTCCTGGCCATGGTGGGGGCCAGCCCAGGAAATTTGCTCGCCACACCATCATGAAACACTTCTCTCAGCCCTCTCCCAGGACCGTTTGCACTCTGACCATCAGGGTTTGACCTGGCAATGGAGCAGCATCACAGAGGGCAAGGATATGAATGGACAAGCACTTTGATGGCTCCTCTGCGGATGGGGTGGAAGGGCCCCAGCAGGTAGAGGGCAGGGGTCGCCGAGAAGCGGAAGATGGACTTCCCTTTGTTGAGGACTATGAACGTCTGTGGAGAAAAGAAAGGAGGGAGATAGGTTAGCCCTTCTGCACACCCCCGAAACACCCACAGATCAAGTGCTGCCATTAGAGGTGAGACCTCTATGTGTGCTTTGGATCTCCAAAGGCTTGTGACTGCCAAGGAACAGATGCTCTGCTTTGGAGGAGAAGCAACCACAGTAGTTTGGGACTACGGATCACCAAGATGGGCTCAGATGAGACCCTGGGACATGGTGGAAAGAAGAGGAGGTCCATGCTTTGGTCTTTTTCTTGGGATTTACATGTAATGCCAAGTCTACCCATGGGCAAAGCTCTGCCCCTCACCTTCTTATCCTTGTAGAAAGGGTCCAGGTCCTCCAGGGGGGTCCCGATGAGCTCCAGCGGTGGGTCACCATAGATAAGGGGCAGGTTCTTGCCAGCTTCCAGATCCCTCCTGGGCTTAATCTCTTCTTCCTCAGGCAGCTCCATGTGCTGCTGCTTTACCTTGAGTGCCTCTGCCTCCGCGATGCGCTGCTCGATGGCAGCCAGCGAGGCGGGCGTGAAGGGGCGGAGGTTTTCGGGGCCCGGGATGTGCGGCAGGCCGGCCATCCTCTCATTCTGCTCCCAGGACTTCTGCGCCCAGCCTGCTGGGGAGAGGAGGGCTGAGAAGGCAATGCCAGCTGGTGCCACTTTGGGGCATTTTTGCTCAGCCCTTGAAGCCAGATGATGGCAGGATCTTGGTGAGTTTTTGCAAATGAGTTTATTGCAGGACTATTGAACTCTCAAGAAAGATTATTATGCATGGATCACTTGCAGATGGAGCACGCTGTGTGCTCCTTCTCCTCCCAGACCCCCATTCACCCTCTGATCAAAAAGCACCATCAGGTTGAGCACCATATGAGCTGAGCAGCTGGTGTCCCTGGCACCAGCTGGCTGTTGTTAGACACGCAATTTCACAACCTAGACAGGGTTGTTCAACAAAACAAAACACCTTCGGCATCAGTGGCACCGCTCTAGCTGTCTCCCCTTTGCAATATGCTGCAAGGCATGGGCAGCTTTCCTCCTGCACCTTGTGCGAGCAACATACAGTGCTCAAAGCAAGAGGTTCCTCAGCCAGAGGAGCTCGGTCCTGCAGGATCAGTGGCCCATTTCACAGCACCCATCCATAGGAAATACAAGTAACCTGCAGTGGTTACTCTGCAGCGCTGGATGGCTCTGCTCCTGAGAGAAAGGGGATAAAGTCTTATCTTGAGCCAAAAAGCAAGGCAATAATGCCACTTTCTAATTTTAAGGAGATCAGGATGACTCCCCAGACAGGAATAGAATGGGCCATTTGGGAGAGATAAGGGTGGCTCCAGTGAGCAGCAGAACAACAAAAATGGTTGGAGAGACCAAAGCCGGGATGAGCTGGGTGGTTGCACCCAGCGAAACAGGCTGCCATGCCCTCAGGGAGGCCAAAACACCTGGAAAAGGCTTCCTAGACACCAGAAAAGTTCTTGCTTTGCATCACCTTGCCTCTGCTTTGCCTCGATATCTGTTCAACCCATAAACACCAGCCTGTGTCAGATGAGCCCAATATACCATAACAGTTGATCCTGCTTTGCAGGGATACTGGGATATCTGGGCCTCACCCTCCCCAAAATGAGCATCCCACTGGCAAGCAGTGACTCCTCCATGCACCAAAACTTTCTGTGATGCTGCTGAGCACTTGCCTCCAAAAAAGCTATAGGCTCAAAACTCCTCACAGACCCAGCCCTGCCATGCTGAGAGCTGGAAACCTTCAGCCCTTTGTAATTAAGGAGAACTAGACATTTATAGATAGCCCTGATGGGAAGAGAGACTCTGGGTGCATAACAGTATTGACACATTCCCATGGTGATTATAAAACCAAGTGATAAAAGCAAAGGGAGGTATTGATTTTGAGCAGTGCAGGATAACTGCATTTTAGAAGCCACCACGCTCCCTCACTATCACCGCTGAATTGAATCCCGGTGTGCAAAATGCATGTTCTCCTGCCAAGGGCAAGCAATCCCCAAGGCAGCACATCTTTGTGGGGGTATTACTGCTCACCCCGCCATTGCATCCAATCCCAGGGATGAAGCAGGGACTGGCTCCCAGCTGCAACGTCTCTTGGGCAGAGACCACCTTCATCCCAGTGTTCGAACAGCCCCTTTGTGGCTCCAAGCACCAGGGCTTCAATGCACGTTCAAAATGCAGCTAGTAGAGGGATGGGAGCAACTTGTTGCCTTTTGGAACAGGGCAACCTTTAAAAAAAAGATCAAATGACAAGAGCACCAATTTTTGTATTTAAACTTATTTTAGAAGAGGGAGAGTTTTGTCCTTGCTGAACAGGGTTATCTAATAAGATAAACCGTGTCACATCACTGCAAAGTGGAGTCGTCTAGCACTGTCCACAGCCCAGCTTGTGGCCCAACCCGCTGCAAAACAGAGCCCGGAGCAGCTACCCCATCTCACCCCAGGCCTGCTGGACCCCAAAGGTGGCACCTCATCAAAGCAAGCAAAAAAGGAATTTTTGCCACTGCATGTCTCTGCAAGGGGACTGTGCCCATGGCAGCGGGTCAGCAGGGTACCACCATTGCTTCTTCTCATCCAGAGTTATTCTGGATTTACCCCCATTTCATGCTCTACTTGAGCAGCTCTGGAAACCTGCCCTTTGCATTCCCTTGATACAAGTGGCCTCAAAGCTCGAGCCAAAAGCACTGGGCTGCGTCTGACTCTATTGCCCCGAGTCCCACCGGGGATGCACTGATGCATGTTCAAGCGGGACCCACAGCACCCATGGCGGGGACCAACCCACCCCATCTCCTGCAGACTCTTAGGACTCACAGGAGCTTGTTGGTCTAGGCAGCCTCAATTGCCCTGGAACCAGGGTTTTGCAGAGCTGTTAGGACAAGCCTGCTTTACAGACCACGCCAGCGCTCTGTAGGGCTCCAGCCCCTTCAGCAGCACACTGCTCTCCAAGGCTTCGGTGCACCGGGTGCTACATGGCCCACGTCTTCCCTGGAGCCTCCCGCTGGGTGCTTCCCCTCCAAACCCCCAGCAATGCCCCGTCCCCGCTCACTGCACCCAGCCTGCGGTCCCAGCCGAGGTGGCCGTGCCTCCAGCTGCCACCAGCGATCACCGCAGGAGTCAAGTTTCTGCAGCCCCATGACTCTGCTCATTCCTCCCCCTGGCAGGAGCGAGCGCAGGAGGGGAGCTCAAGCAAGCAGCACCAGCTTTGCTTTCGGCCCATATCTCCTCTTCCTCGGCTGAAGCCACGCTGATCTGGCTGCCAACGGAGCAGCCCCTGGCAGCACCAGGCATGGGGCTTGCAGCCACAGGGGAAGGTGCTGGGGGTTGGCAGCGCTGCCCAAGGCTAAGCAGGGGGTCCTCAAAGGAGATGTTGCCCTGGGCATGGAATTGCTTTGTTGCTTTTTGGGGTCTTTGGCAGCATCTGCTCCTGCTCTGGCCACTTTGTGGCCACCCAGAGATAGTGGATGACCCTAGGGGGGAGGATCAGGACTTAAGCCTATGTCCAGCTCCTGCACACCGCAGCCCTGGAGCCATCAGCATCACTGGTTCATCACTCAAAAGAAAAGGAGCCAAGAGCCAAACACAGACTCTGCAGGGGGCTCGGCCCAACACCCCTCTCCCCCAGTGAGCCCAGTTCCCACACCAGTGTGTGTGGGAGACAGCCAGGTCCCACCACCCCAAGTGAAGCAGCTCACCGTGGGACCAGCCACCCCCAGCCACTGGGACAGGGTGAGCAGCCCCTCTGCTCCCAGCGTGGCACATCCTGGCACATTTATAGCAGCTGCTATAAATAACTGAGATCAAACTCTTTGCGCCTCCGATAGGTAAAAGCAGTTTGGGCGCAGCAACAGGTGCTGCCTCAGGCACAAATCACCCCCACGGTGCCGTGGGGCTCAGCCCCAGCTCTCCCCAGGAGCTGGGTCCCCCCAGAGTCCCTTATTAAAGGCAGATTCTTGCCCCATCAGCTTTCCTACTAAGAAATCAGTCACTTAAAATGTCTCTACAAAGCTCTGATCTGCTATTTATTGCCGCTTTAAATTTTGGACTCCCAGCTAAGCTGGATAACTTTTTTATTGTGACACACTTGAGCTGTTGCTTTTGGCCTGCCCGTGTCCAACACCTTGGCTGAGCATCTCACCCTCCCAGTTCAGCATCAGCAATTACCAGCAGGCAACTGGGAGCAGCTCCCTGCTCAGGAGTGCATGGCCTTTGCTTTGATAGAAATTCAGTTTCCTCTGATATTTTTGCTACTCTGTGGCCACACAAATGAATTGGCCTCCAAAATAACCCGAGTGGTTTGGAAACTACCAGAGATGCTGCGTAATAGGTTCTGTATAATCAGGAGAGACAGAAGGGTGACAGGGTCCTGTCTGAGACTGCTTGGAGAGGCACCCCGTCCAGAACTGGCACTTCATCCCTGCACAGAAAATAACCTCCTGTGGGCTGAGGAAGAGGGGGAAGGACTTTCTCGGCTGCTGCATGCAGATGTGTGGCTGTGGGGGACACTGGGTGGCCGGGGGCCTCCCCCCATCCTGCTGACCCATGCAGATCCAGGGCTCTGCTTCCCCCTTCCTAGAACATTGGTCTGGGAGAGCATCTGCAAACCCAGAGTCCCCCAGCCTGGTAAGCCAAGAGAGATGTACTTGTTCCCCCACCATACTCAGGGCTGGGTTAACAAAGACAGATATGACAGGGGTGTCTCAAGTGAAGACACGCTGCTCCTGAGATATCTTGGCTCTACAGATACCCAGAACGTGGGAGACAGCAGTGGGACCCTCTGAGTATCTGCAATGTTGCAGCAAGACCATCAAACACATCTTGAGGAGCTGCCCTTACCCATCTGTAAACCTGCCCTTCAATATTCACCCTCTTAACAGGAAACACTCTGGAAAGACCCCAGAGGAGACTGATATGTACACAAGTCCAAGACAGAATACAACCTGAATGGTCATCAGCAAGTGTAAATCAGCATCACTCACCAAGATACAGCAGAGCCAGGTGATGCTCAGCCAAGCACTCGCAGTGCACAGCACAGAGGGGAATCTCTGCAGCAGGGATTAGCATGGAAACATGGACCTCACGCACCAAAGCCAGCAAGCAGCCAGCTCTGGGAGAGCCGGTGCCAAGGAGCCCAGAGCTGGCCCATATGCTTGTAGCTATGAGAAGTCAACGCTGGGGCAAGATAAGCCGGCACCGAGCAGCTTAAGAGCTCTGGAAAGCAGACCCTGTTGCACATGCAGCCTAAACCCATCACAGCTCACGGAGAGCACAATCCTGTAGCACCCCCTCCTTGCTACCTGCACCCCAACTCCTCCTGGGACACACCACTTCCACCCAAACCAGCACCCAGAGGCTGACTGCACACAGGACAACCCAACCCTCTCCATCCCTCACTTATTTATCCCCATGAGGACACCCAGGGTGGGGCAGGATGGTGCAATGGGGACCAGCTGGGACTGCAGGGTTTGGGGATGAGTCACAGCTCAGTGATGGGTTCTCAGTCACATGCATCCCAAGTGCTGCTACAAACACCATCGTCCTCCGTGCTGCTGATCCCCGTGGCTGCCATCTCGCTCGCCCAGGAGGACCCCCGGGGCCACAACATGGGTCTCATTCTCCCAACCCTGCTGCATGCCCTGTGAAGCCCCCCATAGCAGGTCCCCTCTCCATCCCTGCATGCATTAAATAGGTTTTAAAAAAACAAAATCACGTGTGCTAAGAGACCGGCTGCCAGGAGAACATGTATTTGGTTCAAATCCGGCCCAAGGGCACAGACACTCGGTGCGGTCGGGACGGCATTTATATGCCCATGGAGGACAGGGAGCTTACGGCGAGGATTAAATACCACAGTCCTTATACCCTCTGCATTTCCCACTTCTCTACACCCGACTACTCACCCCCAGAGGTGGGACCATAGGGGAAAGGAGAAGGAGCAGGGCCAAATCCTGCCACCGCACCTGGCAGGGCAGAGGGATCCCAAACAGCTCCAAACTCCACCGGGTGCAGGCTGCGACGCAGGAGATGATGTCAGCCCCGTGCTGCGGCGGTGGTGCCATCCACTGCTGCGGGTTTTGTTTGAGCTTCAGGATATTTGTGATTTTTTTTTGTGATGCTTGAGTGTACGGGGTGACACGGTGCTTTGTTGTAAAGTCTGATGGTTGCAGAAAAAAATCCTTTCGGCATGGTCTTTGGGATGTCACAGCTTGAAAAAGTCCTACGGGGTGTTTCTCTCCTACAGTATTTTCCCTGAGTTTTGGAAAAAAGTGGGAATATTGAGGAAATCGAATGTGAAATGTTTTTCTTCTGCCCACAAAGAGCACAGGGGGTGGAGAGATTTGCTTTAAGTCACGCACATGGGTGATTTACCAGCATGCTGAGCAGGGCCCGGAGCTGCATTAGCATTTCTGAGATTATATGAGTTTCTAGAAGTAACTAGGATAAACACCCTTCAGTTGTGCCAGACAAATTTAGCCATTTTATAAACAAGTTTATGTCCCTTTCTGTAACATGATAATGTGCTATTTAAGAGTCTGGTGTTTACTATCCCCAGATATATTGTCATCCCTTAATGCTTCGCTGTAACTACATTACAGAGACTATCTGGAAAGATATGTGAAGTGTCCAAAATTTTCTTTTGCAAACAAATGCCTCTTATGACACTGCTGTGGGACGCTGGATCTCCACCACCGGGGAGGTTCTCAGCCCACCATAAACTCGCTCTGTTTTCAGGCTGCCCTGTTTTCAAGGCAGGTGGTGCTAAGTTTTCACGAAAAGAAAGTAACACCAATAAAAAAATTAAGAGAGTCACCCCATTCCTTTTCCCCACTCTATTTTCAAATAGCAGTGGGCTTGGAAGACTTGGAGTGACAAAAAAATAAATTCTTCATTTTCCAGCATTATTCTTTGAATTTCTGAGTTTTTTAAGCACTCGGCTGGGTAAGTCCCATGGGCTATGCGACTCAAACACCAGCCTCTCGCCCGCCAAGCCCAGTGAGCACCGCTGTGTCCCATTAGCGACATGTCCTCCCGTGCCGACTCCTGTCACCACTGTGGTTTTTTACCCTCCTCTGGGTGTGTTTGTTGCTTTGCCTGAAGTGTGGCCCAAGCCAACTGTACTGGTAGGAATGCAGGATGCTTCCAAGCAGCATCTGTCATCCTGGGGAGCCGGATGAAGCTACGCTGCCTGCAATTTGCCCGATACTGAGCAAAGTTGATGGTCTGTTGAAAGCCCTTGGAAAACAACATCAGAGCAACCCCAGCGCTGGTGGATGCTTTTCCCAGCCAGACCAGGGGGACTGAGATGCTGCAGCAAGTTCATGCTCTTTAGGTGCCATCGTGGTCCCTCAGGGTGGTCCAGACCAGCCAAGGTCACTCACTGCGTGTTACCCACAGGCCACCCACAGCAAGAGCGATGCTGCTATGGTTGATCGGGCCAAATGCAAAAGTGCATGCTTGATTTTAAGCGCATGTTGAATGAGTTCACTGCTATGGAATGATGCTGCTCTGCTGCTTTCTGCCTGCTAGATGCTGCCTTTCTCGGGCAGACCAAGAGGTCTCCAAACACTCTCCAGCCCCCTTCCTGGCAGCAGCCAATCTCCCCCCCCTCCCCCCCGCCTCGCGATGCACTTTGGGACAAGGACACCCACCAGCCGAGCGCTGTGCCAGCAGTTGGGGGATTTACACTGAGGAGGAGAAGGACGTGATGCACAATCCCGTGTTTCACAGTACGTTGCAGCAGCACCTTCAGCGGGGCCCCAGCCGCGATGGGTGCCCTGCACGTGCCAAACAAGATGGTGCTCCCTGGCCCTAGCTCCTTGCAAAGACACAGCTGAGCCCGTGTCATCGCTGGCTTCCTTTGGAGAGCCAAATCCTTAACGCTGAACATGATAAGAGGGCACCAGCCTCCCCCTGGGACATAAACCGCTAACCCCCCAAAAATACGTGCCCTGCAGAGGTGCCTCCTCTCCTGCCACCAGCATCATAAGTCGCGTGGAAATTAATTTCATGCAATTGACCGATTGTTATTGTCCTGAATTTACTTGAACTCTGGCACTTCAATGCCTGTTCGCCCGCAGCCCTGCCAAGGGTACCTCGATGTGCTTGAAGGCGGGGGTGAGATACATAGGCTGGAAGCTGTGAAGTCCTCAGATACTCTCCCGGGCCACAGATGGAAATAGGAGGTTGCAACATCCTACAGCAACGTGCTAACCCCCTCCTGCCTGGAGCCGGGGGATGCAGCGGCGGGGGGGTACCAACCCATCCCCACCTCCTTTCCATCCCACTGTCCCTACTGAGCCCCAGGAGGGGATTGCTAGAAAGGGGACACCAGGATGAATGGCTGCTTGGGTTTATTTTGGGGGGGCTTTGGCCACAGTGGAGGCTCAGGCAGGTGGGGAAGGGTTAAAGCGGGGACCCTGTGCTTGCCCACTGCCCACTGCCTGCACTCGGGTGTCATCCAAAGCTCCTGCTCCTCCCTGCCAGCAGCTCTCATGTCAGGCTTAGAAAAGATCTGAGCAGTGCTGCGAAGGCAGCAAGGGGACAGCGTGGGGGAAGGGAGGATGGCGTGGGGCTGTAAGGGAGGATGGCGTGGGGCTGTAATGACCTGCTATCGGGATGCCAGGAGAGATGCAACCCCACCGGCTCACGTAGGGATCACCAACGAGCAGCACTGGGAGCAGGTCCCAGACCTGATGCTCCCATGGGATTGGCAATATCGGGGCCCTTGCAGCATCCCAGGGCTGGAGAATGCCCATTTTCCTATCACAGCCTCTGCACCCCAATACCCCATACCAGACACCCTGCAAACCACGACCAACACGGGGCACCCACAGCCATCACAGCCCTCCTCATGCCCAGCTCCAGGCGCTGAGCCCCACACCTCCACTCTTGCCCTCCAGCTCCCAAGGGATCTCATGCAAATCCACTTGGATCCAGAGAAAGGAGACTTGAAGCTGAGATGTTCCCAAGGGCTGTATAAATAACCAAGGAGGGAGGCAGCTGGACAGACAGACAGGCACAGAGGCTGAGCACCCTTCCCGGCATCTCCAGAGCTCCAGCTGGGGTCTTTGCTCCCATAACTCCCCAAATCATCCACCACACTCTCCCCATTCCTCCCCTCCATGTAGATGAACTCATTAGTCCAACCTGCCAAACACAGAAATGATACTGGGTGGCTCATCATTACCTGCTGCCGCTCGCTTTCCTACCCCCAAATCCAGCAAGTTCCACCGAGTGAAGATGGAGCTGCCCGAGTGGCTCCACAGGGCCCTTTTGCCCTGACTGATGGTCACCAGACCCTTATACACACACCAGAAAATAGAAAATGTTATTTAAATATTAGCACAGTCAAATCAAGGCAGGACGCCGTGTTCTTTAACCAGTTCCTGTAAATATGTCCTTTCACTCCTGAACCATTGTAACACCAGGCATTTTCCTAGCAAGGACTAGAGGAGGTAGCTCCAGCGCTCAACGCGTCAATCCATCAGCTACACGTGCAGGATCTCCCCTGTATAACAGGACAGAGAGGGGTGTCCCGCTGTCCCCAGGGTTTTATGGAATTGTTGCCCCTTGTCGACATCTGCTGTTAAATCTTTTGCAGTGTGTTTTGCTCGCTGCATGCCCAGGCTGATCCCTCACACCTCTGTCAGCAGCGCTGTGGGCAGGGGAAGAAATGCTTGTGCTTATCTGCAAACTTCACTCTGCAACTCAGCACCGGCTCTGGGGACCGAGAGAGTAGCGATGCAGGATCTGGCCGAGAGGGATGGTTGCTGTTGCGAGGGATGGGGGGACCGGGGTGGCTTATTGCCTGTGGATAAACCCCAAAATGGCACTGGGGGTGCAAAGCGGTCCCTGCACGCACAGCGAGAGGTGGGAGCTTTGCATAGCTCTGTGCAACCACTACAGGCACGTGAGGGGACTCAGCACCCAAAAAAAGAGCCAAATCCCACCCTGGCACTGCCTGTTTCTCCACTGCCCATGGGGGATCCGAGATCTGAACCCCACATTGGGCTGACCCTGCCTCCCCGGCACCCCAAAAGTGTTGGCTGTGCGTGCGCACCCTGTGGCCCCCGTGTGCGAATGGGGAAATGACGGCCTCCCACCTCCATGTCCCCCCCGTCACCGCTGTTTCAGCATGGCAGAGGGGTCCCACCTCCTCCCCCTCTCCCCATGGGGGTCCCTCTCTGCTCCCCCACAGGGGACAGGGGCTCTGCGGGGACAGGCGCCTTCTTGAAAGGAGACACTGTGAAGCCACCCCGCAGACCTTTCCTGCAACCTTGGCTTGGCCAAGCTGAGGTTTATATTTAGATCTCCAGGAGGAGAAGCCAGGAGAAAGGCGACTTGTGCCTTTTAAGCCCTGCCTGTAGCTCCCTTCCTCCGAGTGGGAAGGTGGCTCACAAACTGGTTGCCCGTCACATCCCCCGCCGTCCCCTCTCATCCCAGCGGCAGGTCCATGGCCACCGAGGGTCCAGTGGCTGCTGGCACCCGTGTCCCCACGCCCTGCCTGCGCCTTTGCGGGGACTTTCTCTCCCTGTCCCGGGCTGTTTTTCACGCGGGGGAGTCTGGCGGGTGCCTACAGCCCTAACCACCACCCCAGCGACTGCAGGGGCTCTCCTGCTCCCATCCACATCTGGCGCTCGGACGGTGAAGCCCCTGGCATTTCTTGCACCGCTCCAGGCACAGCGAGAATGACAAACCCAGGGACATCCAAGACCCCGTAGACCCTACCCGATGGCCTGACATCAGCCCAGGGCTGAACCCAGTACTTACTGTTGGGTGGAGAGAGCAAAATCCCAAGGAGAGACCTTTTAGGGCCAGAATTTCCCTCTCCTTCGACTCCTGGAGGCTTTGGCTCAGCGAGTGCCTGTTGGCAGAGCAGCTGCTGCTGCTGTCAGATGGTCATGAGTGAAACCTGAGGACATGCGGGGTCCTTCAGGTAGCCTCGGCCCCGTCTCAGCTGTGGCATTCGTCCCCCGCCGCGCCAATCACGGGGCTGGCGGCGCCTCTAACCCCCGCGGCCGCATCGCCCAGCAGTCCCGGGGTCCCGCGTTCACGGACCCCCCCTGCACCGCGGCCACCCCGGCCATCCTCTGAGCCCGGGGACGCGGCCAACCGGGGCGATCGTGGCGGCGGAGGAGGGTGTCCCAGATGTTGAGGTGGCTTTGGGCTGGCTTTGGCACCAAATGGGACGTGGGGAGGTGGGAAGGGTCCCTGGCCAGCACCTCCCCATCTATATCTCCCAGAAGTGACATGCAATTGGAAAGAGCAGCGGGACAACTGCAGGGGTGGGGTGGGGGAGTCGGTGCCAACCCCGCTGCCAACGTCGTCTCCGAGCCGGTGGCTCTTTGGGAGCGTTATTCTTGTCGTACAGCACCCAGAACTGGCTGCGGCTCCTCCTCTTGCTTGCAAGCGAGGGGTGTCTGTCATTTCTGCTTCGTTCCCCCCCCCCCCGCCCTCAGCTGCCGCCTAATTTTGCACCAGCACCACGTTTCTTTGCACACCAGGAGCATCTGATGGCCAGGACGACCAGCAGCTGTGCAGGGTCACCCCACTTCATCACCAGCACGCCTCACCCCGTGTCCCTTGCCACACACCCTGCCCGGTGGGACCCCCGTGGGTCTGAGCCAGACCAGGGTGGCACGGGATGGTGCAAAAGGGAGGCTCGCAGTGTGGTTGTCTCCCCTCTTGTACGTCCTGACGGGGCCTTTGGGTGCTCTTTGCGTGCCCGTGTAGTTGTATGGGTGTGTAAGGTGCACAGAGGGCACCCAGGGTTAGGAGGAGAGTGTGGAGGGGTGTCCAGCTTGCAGGGCTCACCCCTTTTGGGGTGCACAGGGCTGCATTGGGAGTGGACCAACCACCCCAGCACCCAGCCTGGTCAGAGGGGACTCATCATCTCTCCAACACCGCCGGCTCTGTGCAACTTTTCTGCTGCTCATCCGGTCCCAAAATACCCTGTAGCAACTTTCCCATGCTGGCGTGGGCTTTATTGGAGCTGAAGCACCTGCCCTTCCCGGCCTGGCATCCCTTGCTGGCACGTTCCCATGGCAATTTGCCTTTCCCTCCAGCTCCTCACCCATGGGGCTCCTTGTGCTTGCCGGCATCCCATGCAATCAATAAAAACATGGCCAAGACTGTAGACCTGAGCACCCAGGGAGCTGGAAAGTGAAGTTCCTTGGCTCAATTCTGCTTCTCACTCAATAATTTTCCTTTTCTGTTCAAGACTACGAAAATAAGGCAGCCCAGGAGACCAGGTTCAGCTCTTGGGGAAGAGGTCGTGCAGCACGGGACAGAGGATTGACTCTGTGCAGGAGATGCCGAAAGTGTGCTTTGGGAAGCATAACACTGATTTTTTTCAACTAAAAAACAACCCCAGGGCTCTTTTTGCTGACTTGGAGCTCAGGCCGGGCTCAGAGCAGCTAAAGCCAAGGGAAGGAGGGAGTGAAGACCCCCACGTTAGCTCCCAGGGGATTGCTACAACCAGGGCAGAGAGCACTGGGAGCCCATCAGGAGCTCAGCAGCAAAGCAACAGCCTGTACCCATGGGCAAAGAGCATTTCCCGTGCATCTGGCAGTTAGTGGTTTTGGCTGGTGAGGAGGGCAGGGACAGGGACGTCCTCCTGCTGTGCCTGTGGGGACTTTCCACTTGCTCAGTTGGTCACAGCAGGAAATTCAGGGGATGCTCGGCGGGTCCCATCAGCTGCCAGCTGCCCCAAACCCAGCCTTGTCACTGCTGGGAAGCCTGTGCAAGCTGCACTGGTCTTTTTTTGCCTTGCCTATAGCCTAGAGCAAACCTGGGGTGAGGCACGTGAGGGTGGAAACCCCAGGACATGGCTCCTGCCCTTCTGGAAGCCAGGGGCACCCCGGGGTGCCCAGCTGGGCACTGGGCAGGCACAAGGGCACAGCTCTGCCTGCAAAACCAGCTAAATCTGAATGGGAATGCAAGCTTCAGGTACCCAGGGGTACTCGCAACACTAATTTGGCTGTGAAAACCATGTCCTTGGGGTGACAGGGTGGGATAAGGGCAATGCTTGGCACAGCCTGTGAGACCCTGGGGTGTTTGAGGTGCCTTCGCTTGCACCTTCCCCCAAAGCTGCCGGTGCTGGATGCATCCTGACCCTCCTGCTCTGCCAGGCACTTGCCCTGCCATGGGGCTGCCTGCATCCATTGCAGCTCTGTGGGGCAAAGCTCTGGTGGAGTCAGAGCTGCCTGCACAGAGCAGGGTGGAAACAAGCTGCCCCAGCCAGCCGGGGCATGGGGAGAGGACATTTGCAGGGTGAATTCCCCAAGCCGCAGAACCGGGAACATCCCGGAGCAGGGATGAAGGAGTGGGTGCAAGCACAGGCATCGGGGCACCCTCGGCACCCAAGCAGGGTGGCCTGGCAGCCCCCGGAGGAGCAGGGGATGCAGGCAGGGAAAGAAGCAACAGGCAACAGCTCTCCCAGCCCTGAGCCTTATTCCCATCCCCATTGCTGATTAACCCTCACCTGGCCAGGGCTGACTAGGGGGACCCTGGGGGCTCCCAGCTCTTGCTGGAGCCTTGGGACAAGTGCAGGGCTGGGTGCACGCTCCCCCGAAGCAGCGTGGCCCCCTTACCTTACTCCCTGGGTGCTCTCAGCGGACCGGGTAGAGTCATTGGGTGCTGGCACCCAGGGCCAGAATCCAGCAGGCCCTGGGACCTGCCGGGGTCCCTCCACGCCGGCTGAGCCAGTGTCCGGACGGTCTGCGTGGGGACCCTGTGTGCTCCAGGGCTGACACCCCGGATCCGATGTCAGTGCCCGAGGCGGTGCTGCGGGGCCGCAGTGCCACCCACCGGCTCCAGGCAAAACACCCCCCCCTTCCTCCGGAGCCCCCTCTGCCCAAGAGGAGGACAAGGGACCCCCAGGGCAGGGGGGGTGATGGGGATGCTGGGCTACTGTGGTACCCCGGGTCATGCTGGAGGGGAGATGGGGAAAACCTGGCTCTGCTCTGCCTAGGCTTAGCTACCCCAGATACACGGCTGTAGGGCATGGTCCAGGCTAGAGATGCAGCAAACCCTTCTGAAAACCTTTCCTGCAGACTGAAGGTGATGCGCAGTCCCCGCAGCGGTGGCACGTCAGCCCTCCTGCACCCGCAGTGGGGTCCTACCTTCGCAGGCTCTGCCATGCACCATGGAGGTTATGGGGTTGAAGTTCAGCAAACCCCAGCGGGTCACTTGGGGTGCAGGCTTAACACCCAGAAAGGCCCATTTGCAGCTGAAAATACATGCAAAACTCAGTGCTTTTCAAAGCTTTATGGCAACTGTGATATTCCCACCGAGCATCCCCAGCCCTGGTGCAATCTGCTGCCGCCGTCTGCCTCACATCCCTGCCGAAACAGCATCTTCCTCGCTAGTGATAAAGAGAGATGTTATTCACCTGTGGTCTCTTCATGGTTGCAGGCAGGCATTTATTTGACAGCTGCCATGCTCCTCGGAGGTTTCCTGGCCAGTGACACAGGATGTTGCTGGCCCAGGGGGTTGTTGAACAGAACATCTTCCATCTCACCTCAAATCAAGTCTGGGGCTTTGTTTCCCTCTCAACGCCTCTTTGTGAGACCAGACGGGATCTCTAGGGATCCTGCAGTCTGGAAAAGGGCCAACACATGTGTTTTATTTAAGGAAGGACTTGTGGCTACATGGAGAAATTAGAACTCAAGAAGTGTGAGGAGCTCTGCTGAGATCGGGTGGCTCAGGTCTCAGGAACATGGTGCAGCTGGGAGAGGCCAGCAGGTTTGGGGAAAGAGAATTTGAGGCCTTTCTTGGTCCTGGAGACAGCGTTTGCCAAGGCAGGAGCTCAGCCTGGGCAGAGTGAAGGATGCTCATGGGGGAAAACGGGGCTAGGCTGTGGCGTGGTGGTGGCAGCTCCGACCTGGAGGGGACATGGCACCCCAGCACCTCTGGGACAGACCGTGATGCACCCAGCTTGTGGTCTTCCTCACCTTCCTCCTTCATCTCCTCTCCATGGCCATGCCCAAAGCCTGGCTGCTTCACCAGGCAGAGAAAAAACAGGTATTTCTCCCCCAGGGAATATTTCCAGGCATTACAGATACTGGCAGGGTTTTCACCCTCCAGCAAGCCTGGTACCAAGTTACCTGGGTTTGTAGAGCAAACCAAACCTCTGAAAAGTGATGCTGAATTTCAGAACAAGATTTTATTGGCAAAAACCTCGCTAATTCCAGGCAAATGAGTCCTCAGTGAAGACAAGTGAGTCCCACTGCTTGCAAACCATCCTATCTCTCTGGTACAAAGCCCCTGGGAGAGGTGCAGAGCCCCTACGAGCTGGCATGGCAAGGATGATGGACTGTCTTTCCCAGCACCGAGCACAGCTGAAGCAAGGGGCAGGGAGAAATGGAAACATTTTGGAAAGCAGGGGAGGATCTGAGTCATGAGACCATCAAGAGTCTCACATGGAGAGCTGTCAGTTTTTGCCTGTCTCTGTATTTGCTTCTCCCACCCTCAGAATGGCTCCTGGGGGCTGTGTCTAGGCATCTTCCCATAAGGGAAATGGTTTTGTAAACCAAAGGAGGGGAAAAAAACCCCTCAGCGTTGGGGCCACTTCAGTTTTCTTTAGTGCAGAATGAAAAAAGCCAGATGTCCTTTGTGAAATGATATTTGTGTTTCCTACCCAGACCTGGGGCAGAAAAGGTGGAGAAGCTCTTTTCCCTTTGCCTAAAATATTGAACAAACCATGAAGGGAGCTTTGGGCATGTGAGACACCATCATGGATCCATGAGAGCTGCCAGCACCCGAGCAGGCAGAACCTTTCCCAACAGCCCTTCACACCACCCTCTGAGGATGCCAGACCCAGAACCTACAAAACCCTTCTTATTGTGTTTCTGGGACCATAGCTGTGGAGCTGCACCACCACCAACATCCTCGGGGAAGTATTTCTCCCCAAATGCTGTCCTCGTCACGCTGTGAAGTCTTGGGTCGCCAAGTTGAAGACGTTGCTCTCCATGGATGACTGCCACTTGCCCCAGTTCCTCTTGATCTCAGCCTGGACCTGAACCGACACCACGGACCGGTGCTGGCACCCAGGGGCACCCACCAGCACCTGCTGGAGGGGCAGGAGCTGCACCCAACAAGGGATTTGGGGTGCAAGAGGGTGGGGACCCCCATGCACGTCTGCATGCCCACGTGTGCACACATGCATGGCTATGTGCATGCAATGCTCATTAGGGTGCACCCTTGGGGGTGTCTGTGTGCCCACATGTGTGGCTGTGGTGCCCAGGGGGTTGGTGCTGGGGGGTCCAAACCACTCTTTTCATGACATTAAGTGGTCCAAACCACGCATTTCATGACAGACACTCACCTCCCCATTCAGGAAGCAGTACAGCAGAGCCACCAGGAACCCCTGAAAAGAACAGAAAAAGCAAAATTCACCCAAGGAAAGGGGCTGGACCCCTCCATGCTCATCTGCTGCCTGCATTTAGCACCCTCCTACACCCCTTACCCCACTGCATGGGCAGTAGAGGTATGGGATCAGTGCAAGTTGTTCAGCGGACCCCAACCCTTGTGCTTTGTCCCTGCTGTTTGAGGGGTGCCTGGGACACAGGCCGCTCCCAAAAGAGTGCAAAGACCCAGCAGCACATCCCAGGGTCTTCTGGTGTGATCTTGGGATGGGACAGGATGGGTACATGGGGATTTTGCCTACCCATCTCCCCCAGTCTGTACCTGGTATGAGCCAAGGACCAGCTCGAAGTACAGCCGGGCGTCCACACCGATGTGCTCAGGGAAGAGCGCGAACACCACGTAGTGCACCCCGAAGAGAGGGATAAGGAGCAGCGTGGACTTCGTCAGCCTCCTGCGGAGAGTGGTGGCATGAGCGGGGACCTGGGTGCAGGCGATCATCCTGCTGCCCTGCAAGACGAGCCCTTCCCAAGAGCTTGGTCTTAACCCGAAATAGGTTTTCCATGAAAGGCAGGTCTTGGAGGCTCCAAGGCTGTCCTCCTCTGTGCTCCTCCAGGAAAGGGTCTCTGCTGCCCTGGGTACCCCCAGAAACTGGGGTAAGGGGAGCTCCCCCTTGCCTGAGCTAGCCCTTACATGTACTGCTGCTTGTAGTTTTTGCTGATGTCCGGGGACCGGATCTTCTGTGCTAACATCCTGGTGACATTGAGGAAGATGAGGAAGTTCACCTGCCATGGGAAGACATGTCTCAGGCTCTGCACAGACCCCTGGTTGGGTCCCCCTGTCCGTGAGGGATCCCAGCTCTGGGGCTGGGTTGCTCAGGGGACATACTCACAAATATGGCCAGGAGGATGGGAGCCTTAATCACCCACCAGTAGAGACTGGTGTAGTCATCCCAGCACCTATGGGAGAGGAGAAATGGCTCCACCACCCACTTGCACTCTCTTAGCTCAGGTCCTGCCCCGCCACCCGTCCCAGCCCCCTGCCCCATTTGCACAGCATCTCTTGCAACGGGGCCCTGCCATAGCAAGGGAGTCTTTGGGCCCCATCAGAAAATAGAAATCGCATTAAAATAAAGTGTTGCCCCACTTCTCCCCTCCTAAGCCTCCCATGCAAGAGGTTTGTCCCGTGGGATGTGCGTGGGGCACATGTGGCCAAGCTGGCCTGGGGAAAGACGAGGGGTGGGCGCTCTTACCCGTGGTTGTCGTACTGCAGCCTGGTGACCACCCATACGCAGACTGTAAGCATGGGGACGCCTGCAATGACAGGACCCAGGCAGGGATGCAGAGTCATCCCAGGTCTCTGGGGAGCCCCCAGACCTCCCCTCCATCCTTTGTCCCCAGAAACACGTGCCTGGGTCAGGTCTGGGGCTCTGGAGGTGGCAGGAAGGTGACAGCCTTTCCCCTTCTCCAGGTTTTAAAAGGAGATGGTGCCCACTGAAGGTGATGTGTGTCACCTCCTGGCCACCCTCCTGCCCCTCTGTGTGCTCTTACATCTAACCTGGGCAGCCGGGATGGGCGTTTCCAGCCCCAGAAGGATGTTGGAAGAAGGAAGGACCTGTCTCTGTCCCATCCTGACCACGTTCAGGCAGCAGATGCTGCAAAGGATCTTTCGTTGGTGTTAGCAAGCATTTTCCCCTTTGAGTAATTCTGCACACATGCCACGAGGGCAAGGATCAGACCATTCTGCCCAACCAGCTCCACGACACCATGCAGAGAGATGTTGGGTTGAGGGCACGTGCCAAGAGCAGCCACGGGGAGCACCATGCAGCCAGGCAGATTTCGGAGCAGCGATCCCTGGAAGTGGTGCCTACCCCCAGTCTGTGTCAAAGGGACCTCACTGGAGGGGGGGTGATGTGCCAGGGGACCCTGCACTCACCCCAGCCGATGAGGATGTACCACCAGATGTACCTCTTGTCGGAGGTGAAGGTGAGCAGCAGCAGGGTCTGCAGGTACATGCCCTCCACCAACAGCCAGTAGAAGTTGGCCAGCACTGAGTACTGGAAGAAGGCGATGGCTGCTTTGCAGTTCACCTGTGAGGATGAGGAGGGCGAAAGGCTCAGCAGTGCTGGCTGGCATCAGGCAGGGGACGGTCCACCTCCCCATCCATCCACCTGAAGAGCCCTGAGATGGTCTTTCAGTGCAGCCCCAGGGACGCTACACCAGTCCCGCATGTCACCTGCAGCATTTTCTGCTCTGCCTGTGCAGCATGGGCAGATGACCGCAGGCTGTTATTGCAGGACCTTTAGAAACCTGTGTCTGCTGGCGTCCACAGTGTTGTGTCTGGGCTGCACGCAGGGGTTTCTCTTTCTACTGACACCCCCAAATCTGCGCATCCAGCAGTGCAAGGTCTGTTTGCTTGTACATGGTGTTGCTGGTGTTTAGCCCTACCAGGAGACTATCTCTGAGACCAGGGAGCTCTTTGAGGGCAGAACATGTTCTCTGCAGACAGGGCCCATGCCGAGATGCTATTGTGAACCTCCTAAAGTTCACCCAAGCCAGCCTTTCCTCCCCAGGTTCACAGCCTCTCTCTCCCTCCTCTTTGCAGTGTTAAATCCACTGCAAATTCAGCTAGACCCCTCCAGATCAGCACATGGTGCCCGCTCCTGCATCGTGCTGGGGCTCAGCACCTTACCGTCGACATCGT
Organism: Haliaeetus albicilla; assembly: GCF_947461875.1. NCBI lineage: Eukaryota > Metazoa > Chordata > Aves > Accipitriformes > Accipitridae > Haliaeetus > Haliaeetus albicilla. The sequence goes on along the minus strand of NC_091489.1, from coordinate 5,484,532 downwards.
GCAGTGGTCGATGGACTCATCCGAGAAGAGGACGGCATCCTTGATGAACACGGCAGCCCCGCGAAGTATGAAGGATGTGAAGAAGTGGATGTGGATGGAGTTCCTGGTGCAATGCAGCTTCCTACGGGAGAAAGAGATGTTCTGTGCCAAGGGAGGAGAAGAGAGAGCAGATGGGCAGAGAAGCTTCTCCTTCGGGAGCCACTTCCCTGGGTGGACCACAGCCCAGGGGACTATGTGTTGGTGATGGTCAAGCATGAAGCCCTGGAGGAGGTTTTCCTGCTCTGAAATCATGAAGGGTAGGGTTGTGCTGTGCTCGAGGCTGCTGCCTGGGGACAAGGTGTGCTGGGGAACATCCTCCAGCCACCTCCAGAGAGCATTCTTCTGCAGCACAGTGAGGTCTGCAAAACCAAATCTTGAAAGGGCCTGAGGGTTAAAGTCTGTGTGTCAGCAGGAAAGGACAATGCTGCAGTTTGTCTCATGCCTCCCTGGTTATCTGCGTTGGCAAGGATGGACCTTGGCTGCTCTGGGAGGGGATTTACCCTGCTCATGATTTACCCTGCTTTCCTCCAGCTGCAGCCCATGGAGAAGCCAGCACCGAGCCCTACCTGAAGCAGGAGAAGATGCCGATGGCCAACAACAGGGCTGCCAGGGACGTGGAGTAGCCGCAGGTGTAAAGCACCTTCATGGTGACAAAATAGCCTTTCTGGAAGGGAAAGCACCAGCGGAGTGAGGCAGCATGGGCTGGGAGGTGCTGGTCTGCAATGGGCAGGGAGGTGGCAGGGCGATGCCCCAGCCCTTTCCCAGGCTGGGCTTGTGCCCAGCCAAGCTCAGATCCCTCCAGGCAGCCCAGCAACAAGGATGAGGCCAATGAGATATCCCCAAGACCATCTTCATGTTTCATTGCCCAATGGCATGGGGTAGGGTGATGCTAGGGAGGGTGTCCCATGGCCCCCAGGGGACCCACTTGCCTTGGTCTCGGTGTCATTATTGCTGCCAATGGCCTCCAGCTCACAGGCGTTGTAGTAGGGAGGGCTGGGGAAGCTCCATCCCGACTCGGTACAGTTCCTCCGGATCAGCACTGCAGCAACAAGAAGGGATCTCATGAGAGCCATGGGCATCGCCTCTGCATCAGCACCCCCAAAATGTCCAGCCCAGGGATGGCACCCTGTTCTCCAGGATGGTGCCTAAATCCCAGCACCAGCATCCCGGCTGTGACAGCAGCATGGTACCTGAATGGCCTGGCTGCCCCATCCCTCCCATCCAAATCACATCTCTGCCCCTCTGGTGCTGGGCCTGGAGGTGCCAGGACATCGCAGGGCAGGATGTGAAAGCAAGCGTGAATCCCTACAGTGGGGGGGAACTAAGGCTAAAAGGGAGCTCTCTCATCCTGCGAGGGCTTCATCAAGCCTCTCCTGAGCTGTTTCTGCCCTAAAGCAAGCATTTACCAACCCTCCATCACCTTTTCAATTACACCCAGCCAAGGAAGTGCTCAGATGCCATGGGGGCCAGTCAGGTGCTCTCCTTCACATTCCTCTGCATCCACGATGGATGAAGGCAGCGGCTTCCCCAGCAGTGCCACCCACCCCGGGAGAGCACCCGGCCTTGAAATAATCATGATCTTACGCTGCGTTTTTCATCTGTGTGGTTTGGAGTGGTGCCAAGCAGGTCAGGAGCATTAGGCTGGTGTGTGGACGGGGAAAGGAGGGCACTGAGCATCTAGGGGTCTGTCCTGGTGTCACCCAGTTGGAGAATGAGGTCTCCAAGACCTCTACCCACAGAGGATGCTTGGTAATGGGTGATAAAAAGGTTTGGGGACTTTCCCAGCATGACAGCACCCTGCATCTCTGCTTTTGCATGTCCCCTGCTTGGGTTGCAATATATGCCAAGGGTTTGGATGGGGCAGGAGCTGTGGGACCACAGGGGAAGGGCTGGGGTGGCACAACGATCCCAGGCAGGCAGGGGTGGGTGCAGCTCAGCCCTCAGTCCGAGGGGATGAGTGGTCCGGGCTGGATTCAGAGCACTGCACCTTTGGACCTCTTGAAGACATGCAGGATGTCAGGGCAGGCGACAGCTCGGGACTGGCCAACGGGCAGGGCTGACCAGCAGCTCACTCCATCCCACTCGGTCAGGCAGCCTGGGGAAAGACGGGATGGTTAGTGCCACCGGGAAGGGACGTGCCGGGGACACACAGAGCCCCCTGGTCCCCAGCATAGCCCACAGCAGGCACGGCTGCGTGGATGTAACAGGAGAGTGGAGAGCGGCCAGCCGTCACCCGATCTAGAGAGGCATGCCGTACCCCTCAGGAATTAGGAGCATCCTGGCTTTGGTTCTGGGAACGATCTCCCCCAGCACTGAGATCTCCTTTTAGCCCCATGGCAAGACAGGACCTGCTATTTTCTGGGGCTGCATCAGACCCAGAGCTCTTGCAGGAAGGCCCTGGGGGACAAGGGTGTGGGAAGGCCTGGGACTTTCCTGGTGGCATCTAAAATAACGCAGGTTTATGCTGGATTTCTGCACCCAGCAGCCATGGTGGCCCAGCTTGGGACATCTCTCCAGCCTGAAGGAGGAGGACAGGAGAAAGCACCGCAAGACTTGCTGGAGAGCAACTAGCTTGACATGCTTTGCTTCATTCTCTCCCACTAAGTTTTGTCTTTAAATGACTCTCCAATTGCCTTGGAAACGAGCACGGCCGAGCAGACGAGGGGCCTTGAAGAATTATTACTGCAGCACACTGGTATGAGACGTAGACATCACACTTCCAGGACAGCTGTCCTCCTTGCACATATACATTATTAACCTTGTAAATATACATTATTAACCTGGAGCCACATCTATTCCCAGCCAGGGAATGTGCTCTCAGACAAGTCTAATTAGTTTTCTCTGATTTCAGCAAAGCGGTCTGTAGGTGTCTGGCCAGGCTTGGAGGGGTTTGCAGGGCTGTCATTACAATGCCAAGGTACATCTTAATTTTTGCTCTGGAGCATAGGTGAACCGAGCACAGCTATTGGGACCATTGCTGAGAGCGGTTGCTTCATTTCTTGGGGTCTGAGCAAAATATCTGGATGTGTCTGTATGGCAGAGCCATTCTGCTGTATATAAATACATCTCTCGCTGTATGAATGAGCTATTCCAGCACAGTGAGTGCTGTGGGACCATTTGGTTAGGAGACAGAGGAGCAGCCCATGGCCCAGGGATTGAGCTGGGATTCACGCAGCTCTGCAGTGCAATCCCAGGGAATAAAGTCATCCCTCTATTTGGATGGGGAGAAAAGGTTTAAGTCCCCTTTCCCACTCTGTTTCCCTCTCCCAGGCTGCTGCAGCCTCTAAAAACCCCTCATTTCTTAGAGGTGTACAAAATGGGGACAAGCCTCCCATGGAGAAGAGGTGATGAAGGCAAATTCTGGGGGGACAGGGCAAAAAAACATGAGCAAAGGAGCTGGCAATGTGTCTCATTGCCCACCTTGCAAGCAAGGAGCTGTTTCTTCAGTGTCCCTCCATTGTTAGTCCCCAGGGGCCACCACATCCTCACGCTGTCCCCTGTCCCTGGGCTCCCAGCCGGTGTAGCCCAGCAGACTGAGGTGTTTGGTTTGGATTGATCCAAAGCAACCTGCTTTATTCCAATTTTCCCAGCGGAGGGCTGAAACGTCCCCAAGATCAACATTATCCTCACGACGTTCTCCTTGATATGGCTGAAAAGAGCATTTTTCCCCTCAAAATGCAGTTTGATGGGAAGTTCCTGCTCAGCATTTCTACTGGTTAATTATATGCAGACCTGCCAGGGCTGCCTCCCTATTTCTTGCTGCTCTAACTGGTACCTGGAGACCTCCAAAAGAGATCATTTGAGCCTCACCAGCAGGTTATTTCTTGCCAGCTATTTCAGAGCAGTAAATGCTGCGAGCACCTGAACAGACTTTGAAGAGAAAGCACTGCAAACACGATCTTGAACCAGTTTTAGGGCCCCACAGAGGGTTCCCCAGCAGGATGCTGAAGCCTGAGGTCCCTGTTCTATTCCTTCACGCTATATTGCCACCATGTCCAGGGCATCTGAGCCTTCCCCTCCATCGTCACTTCGCGCCACGCTCTCCGCAGGACCCTTCCCAGGCTGGCACAAGGAAGCAAGGGGGAAGGTATAAATTAAGTTCAGGTGGGCAGCAGAGGCAGCAGTCAAGCAGGAAACTTGGGATTAAATACTGATTTTAATTATGCATTCATGCTTCTTGGTTATTTTCCTAGAGTGAGATTCCTTCCCCCTGGCTGGCATAATCTGGGCTGAAAAATGGACCTTTTCCAATCAACTTGGCTTTTCTCCGCTAAGCTGGCTGATACGTTATATCTCTGCACAGTTACTTAAGCAATTATGCACCTTAACATGCATTTATTGAGATGCTTCATTTTTACATTTGTATTAGATGAAACTCATTGAATGACGCATTTCTTATTCACTAGGTGATAATTTTTACCCAGAATTTGAGCCAAGCTGCTTTTGGATGGAAATCGAATTGCAATTTAAAAAAAATGTACAAAAGCAGCACTTTAAAACTGTTTTTCAATTAGTTAATTGCTTTAGAAGTCCCGGATATGTAAAAATTAAGTTGCTTAAAACATGTTTAGCATTAAAACTAACTGAATTAGGAAGGCAAGAAGGCATGAAGTGGTGACATGCACTGCGCAACACTCGTGCTGATGGCCACGGCTCTGCATCGCCTGCAGCCCTGCCTGGCCCTGGAGCATCGGTGCAGGGAGGACAGGAGTGGAGCAGGAGGCTCTGCTTGGGGCACGGACCACACTATCATTGCCATATGCCGTGAATCTGGTGGGATGCAGCCCCTGTGGTTGTTTGCATCCCTCAGCCCACCCGTACCCGCTGGCTGCAATCTCAGCCCCCCCTCTCTTCCTGCAGCAGCATCTTTTAGGGCTCTCTAGGGATGCTCCTTAGCCTTTGCCTTGGTGCTACTCTCTATTTTCTTGAAAATACCTGCTTTTCTGCATCCATGTGTGCTCTGCAACCCCCCTACCGTGGATCATCCTCCAAAGACCCCCTTAGCAAATCCTCCCCCTCCTCCTGAGGGAGATGAGCACCGTGCATGGTGGGCAGCTCCCACTCACCTTGCTGCCCAGGGGGGGCTGGTGTTTGGCTTTCACTCCTGATAATCTCCAGACATTCAGCTTCTTGCTCTTGGAAATAGAGGACGACGGAGCAGTCAGGATGTGTCGCTCGCACCTTGGGGAGGGGCAAAAGGGCAGACAGTAGGATGCTGGGCATTAAAAGACCTGAGCAGGCAGGGTACCAGCCCATATTCACTATTTCTGCTGTAGCCAGCCCCAGGAGAGCCTATCTATGTAACTGTGCTTTTGGACCCTGACATTTCCTTAGCTTTCTACTGTTTGCCTTGTAAACACCATAAAGAACCACCGCAATTATTTCTAATTCCCTCCAAAAGCGTGTGATGCTTAAGGGCACTGCTTCGCCAAGACACAAGCGCCATGCAGAGGAGCTAATCTTAAAGATGGAGGGGCCGACCCCATCAGCAGGGCAGAGGCGAGCACGTTCAAAGCCTGAGCAAGGAAACCATGTAATTAGAGATTTAAAAAAACCCACCTATTCGGGCATGTCTAATCCTTCCTTTGCCAGCTGGGTTTTGCTCACGTGGGGTTTTGCTCACGTTCAGGCTGGTGTATTTTAATTGGAGGCATCGGCAACGGCCGTTGGAGTTCACCTTTCTCCTGTTCCCCAGCAATTTGGGGAGATGGTGCAAAACAGGCGTGCTGACCTCCTTAAAGCTTTTGGGTTTGGCAGCGGAAGTGCTGAAACACCAAGGAGTACGCCCTGACCTCGCAGCTCCCAAAAATGCAAGGGATGTAGTGGCTGAGCACCCTGGAATAGGGCTGCCTGGGAATTCTGGCTTTTGGGGTTTGCCCCCTTGGCTTCCAGCTGGAGAGCTGGAAGATTGAGGCTGAACTGAGAGCAGGCCATGAATTTTGCATGCCCAATCCCAAGCATCCATGCCTATTTCCAAGCATCCCTGCCCATGGGGCGATCTGGTGGGGGCTGCAGCATCCAGACACAGGACATGTCTGGGGCAGGGTTTTTGGTCCAAGACATGGGATTAGGTTGCTGATGGTTTTAGGTGTGTGGACAGAGATATAAAAGCTGGAGAAATAGAGGGATGAGAGTGGGCAAGTGGAGGTAAGTGTGGGGCATTAAAGCATTGCTTGGCTGAGCCCTGTCCTTCCCTGCCCTGTCCTGGCCACCATGCAGCCACTCCTCTGGGGTCCCTTCACTTCCCCCAGGAGATTTTGTTTCCTTTTCCTGCTGAACACAAGATTTACAAGGAAATTCCCTGTCTGCAAAATGCATTTTGGTGACAGCTGCTGGGCACAGCACTGAGAAAGCACACTACTTCAATATAGTGATGTAGGCCCTGGACCTGGCAGAGGTGCCACAGCCCCTTTTAGCTGCAAAGCTGCTGGTTTTTATTGTTTATGGCAATGCAACCTGGCTGCTGGAGCATCTGAGCAGGTAATCTGCAGTGGTCCCTTCAGAGCTTGCTTCAGGGCAGGCAACTCCTTGCCATGCCTCAGTTTCCCCAGCTGGTAAGGGGCCTGATGCCATCACTCTCCTTATAAAGCCCTCAAAGCCTCCAGCACTCCCCCAGCCCTGCTTGCTTTTGCTGGTCTTTCCCCTTTCCCTCTCCTTCCTTTCTTTCTTCCTTTCTTTCTTCCTTCCTTTCTTTCTTTCTTTCTTTCTTTCTTCCTTTCTTTCTTTCTTTCTTTCTTTCTTTCTTTTCTTTCTTTCTTCCTTTCTTTCCTTTCTCCTTTCCCCTTCCCTTCCTTTCCCTTCCCTTCCCTTCCCTTCCCTTCCCTTCCCTTCCCTTCCCTTCCCTTCCCTTCCCTTTCTTTTTCCTTTCCTTTTTTCCTTCCTCCCCCCCCCCCCCTTCCCTTTCTTTTAATTTTCTTTTCCTTTCCATTATTCAAAGCCTCCATGTTAGCTAAAGAACTTGCAGAGCAAAGCAGCGCCGGGAGAAATCCTAAAGGCTTTGTAAAGAAACACCGAGCCGAAACCCTTCTCCTGCTGGAGCCCTCCACCCGCCGGCATTTGCTGCCGAAGCAATTTGACAAGTTCAGGATGGGTTTGCCGGCGTGGCTGCCAGACTCACCGCGCATTGCTCCAGCAACGCAACTGCTCCGTGTGTCCCCCATTTCAGCGGGGGCTCGGTGCCAGCCGTCCCCATGGGTCTGCCCGGGGATGGGGAGCACCCCACGCATAGTCCTTGCCTCCTGCACCCTCCAGCCATCCCAACCCTCACGCCTGTGGATGCTCGCCCAGGCCCTTGGGGTTTGGGGCTCCTTCGAGGCGTGGAAGACGATGTGAGCAAAGTCCTCACCAGGACCCATGTGAGGATGGAGGGGACTGTCCCCAAACCAAAGCAGAACAGGGTCATCCTCCCTGGGGATGGGAGCCCCTGGAGCTGAACCCTGTGGGAGCTTTGCTGGCTGCCCTGGCCGGACCCTGAGCACTGTCCCAGTCCCAGGGAGCACAGTGGGGTCCCAGCATTGCCCACCTCCCTCCCTGCCCATCCCTAAGCTGCACATCAGCAAATCCTCCCCCCAAAGCTGCGATGAAAGCACCTGGGTGGGTGCAGCGGTGCCGGCAGCTCGCAGGGCTGCGGCTTGGCATCGCCCCTGGGTCGGGCAGCACGAGGGATGGGGACAGGGATGGAGACGTGCCGGGGGAGACCTGACCACTGACCAGGACCGCAGGCATGCTGCTCCCCAGGGCTGGCCGGACCCCAAAGTGGCTGTCCCAGGCAGGGGACTGCCGTGCTTATTGCCCACCCTTTGCCCACCACGGTCCCGTCCTCCCCAGGGACACTTACCCGAAGCATCGGGAGTGCGAGCAGCAGGACCAGCAGCACGCAGGTGCCGGGGGGCTGCCATGGGCCTCCCATAGCTGGAAGCACCCCTCTGCTGCCCCGTCCACGGGTGTCCCAGATCAGTCCCTGAGGGGCTGGGGACAGCCCAGCTCCTCCTGCATGGCCCTGCGGGTGGGGGGCTGCATCAGGACCCCAGTTCCAAGGGGTGACCCAGCACCCTCCTCCCCTTAACCCCGCTTCGCTGCTCCTTCCCAGCCCTGTCCTACTCCTGGCTCCCTCCGGGACCCTTTCCCTCAGTGGGTGCTCAGTCCCACTCGGGTGACCCTGACCCACTCCCCATGCCCACCCGGCTCTGGCTGTCGTCCCCCCTGCAGCCTCGCTGTCCCTGCCCAGCGCCGATGGGCTCCGTCTCTCTGCGAGACTGAATGTCACAGCTCCTGGATCTGGTAATATGGCAGGCTCCACCCTCCGCTCCCCCTCCCCATGCAGAGGGCTGGATGTGAGGAGCAGCACAGGGAGGGGGGGAATGACACCCCAGCCTGGCACTGCCCAGTCTGGTCACCGCTGGGCTCCCAGCACCCCTTTACCTGCTCCCGTCAGGGACCTGGGGCCCCCCAGCTGGGCCCAGGTGGATGCACAGGGGGGGGCATGGAGCCCTCTCGCTTGCTCCTTGGATGCTCCTGAGCTGGAAAACTGCTGGCTAAAGGCTGTGGGAAGTGGGAGTGCAGCCAGGATGGGGTGCAGGGGGCATGCCAAGGGTCACGCTGCTCCCCGGAGGTCTCCACTCACGACCTGGGACTAGAGGAAGGTAGAGAGCTCGAAGGAGATGTCGTGATGCTGGAATTGTGCACGCACACATGTACAAGGACGTGCCCTGACACGTGTGTGCATGCCTGGACACATGCATGCACATGGGATGGGAGCAGAGACGCTCCTTCAAGCCCTGCCTGCACAGGAGGCTCTGCCGGCCCCAGCACGGCAGGCAGTGCTGCCCATCCCCAGCTGCATCATGCCTGCTCACCTCCTGCCTCTCCTGTCTGGGACATGCCAGATTCCCTTTCCAAAACACACTCCCTGCCCAGAAACACCCAGGACGGGCACTGGGTGTCTGGCAGGCAGCACGCAGCTCTGCAAAATAACCTTAACTCTGCCCCAGCTGAGGTTTTTGGTCTCAGCTGAGCTCATGATTTTGGTGGTTTTGGTGCTACCAGGACACTGGGTGCTGTGACCTCAGTACCAAACCAGAGCAGAGCAGAGGGGGTGCTGGTGGACCCTGGGAACAGGAGCAACCCATGATGGACACACATCTCCCTGAGCACAAAACACCCAGCACAGCATCCCTCCCAGCCATGCCCAAGGACGGGACTGCCCTTGGGGCCAGCTATGGACCCCCAGACCCTCACTTGAGGTCTTCTTCTTAAATATATATATAAAAATAAATAAATATATATAATTCTCCATGCTAGAAAGCCCCAGCCCCTTTAGCAAGTGGAATTTTGACCCAAACTTCACCATTTTAATGCTTTTAGTGATGAAGCAGAGAGGGCAGGAGGGGGCGAAGGAAGGAGGAGGAAAGCCAGGAGCCCAGGGAAGGCGTCTGCGTTAATCTCTTGGGATTAAAGATCCAGCCTTGCACCCCTGGACCACCCAAAATCCTCCTCAACAACTCAGGTGTGGGTGGTGGTGAAAGGAGGGACTGAAAATGGCCGCAAAAGCCCTTGCTGAAGGGTAGAGGGCTGAGGGGGGGGGCTGCACTGCACTTTGGACTGGGGTGGGAGGAAGGTCAACCATTTCTGTTGCTAATTTTAGTAATCTTACGTCATTACCATTTCTTAACGAGGCAGCAGATCACATTAGCTGCTCCTTCTGAAACTTCTCATAATGAGGTACGAAGCCAACGAATGAACCGCTGCTGTTGGTCTGCCATTCAAAGACCTCAATAAGAATTGTTATGTAAATTAAATACCCCTAAAAAAGTGCAAACAAAAGAACTAGGTCCTTAATATTTAAAAGCACTTGTCTGACATTATTAGGAGTGACCGACTCTCCTCTCGGAGGCACAGACCGGCAAAGGCTGAGCTTGTGGTTTTGTTGACACAAAAGGCTGCCGAGACCCGGCCAGACTCATTACCATCTAATAGTTTCCACTGAAATGCAAACACCCAATCTTAATCATTTAATTTTCCAACAGCATATAAACACGCAGTGGGAGGGTGCCTTATCAGACACTGCTAAAGCCAAATAACACAATACCCGATGCAAATAACCCTGTGCCCAAGCCGGCTGCATCGCCCCATGGGCAGCTCCGGCTGCTGCCGGCGAGGTGGGGGGCAGAGGAACAGGATGACGGGGGACGGGGTCTGGTTTGGGGGTGGCGGTGGCCCTGAGCTGCCCAACGTGTCCCCGCAAAGCCAGTTTATTTGGTGCCATCTGGTGGCAAATTGACTGGAGGGTCCCATCCCCAGCTGGTCACTGGAGGGGAGCAGCCCAGTTTCGGAGGTGGCCAGTCTGGTGCCCGTGGTGGGAAAGGCCAGATGGGATTTGCAAAGCATTGCATCGCTGGAGGATGTGCATTGCTCTTCCCTTCCCCAGCAAGCACCCTGTCTGATGGGGGGGTGCGATGGGGAGCAGTGGGGACTCCCCAGGTGATGCCCAACCACCTCCGCCTTCCTGAGCTGGTCCTGCCCTTCCTCCAGACGATGGTGGCTTGACCTCCTACTTGGCACTGGGTGACCTGCCCAGCCCTGCCAGTGTTAGGGCTGTTGCCCTCTTTTGCAGCAGCAAGTGGAAAATAAATGAGGTCAAACTCACTGTGTTGCAAATCGTGGCCAGCCCGGGACCCTCCAGCCCCCTCCAGGCTCCCCACCTGGACCAGCATAAGGGTACGCAATGGTGACAGCGATGGGGATGGTGGTGGCTGGCTGGAGGGGATGGGATGGGAGGATTTGCCTGGGGCACGTTGCTTTGGTGTGGCAGCACAGGCATGCATGGCTGTGGGTGGCAGGGAACAGTGACCGTGGGGCTCCGTGCCCGTGCCGAAGCCCCGGGGAAGCTCCTTGGAGGCTGCCCTCCAGCCACGGGCACTCCCATTAATCCAACGCCAGCGCTGGGATTACTGCTGGTGCATGTCGGTAATTACAAATGACTCAGCCGTTTCCAAAGCAAATGAAGTCAACTCACAGTAATCTTTTTGCAAGTGGCAAATGCTCATTTACTGAGGGCTGGATATTACTAATTGTGTTACCTCCATCCCACCTTACAGCAAAGAAGCAGGGTGTCCCCAGCCCTCGCCAGCAACTTCTTGCTTAATTTTAGGCTCTGTGCAAGGAAACGGTCTGCAAGGGGCAATTCAGAGTAAGAGGAGACCACGGTGGCTGGATGATGGCTCAGGATCTCCTGGAAGGGGCAAGTGGTATTTTTTTGTAATTAGCTTTCAAAATGAGATGCTTTCACCCACTCGTGCTCCTGGACCCACAGAGCATCCCCAAGAGGCGTGTGCCCGAGTGGCTGTGTGTGACAGTGTGATGTAGAGCACAGGGGACAGTGGCTGCAAAGCTGTCACTCCATATCCGGGGTTTGTCTTCATGTGCAATGACAAACTGGTTTTTGGACTGGTTTTTTTATATCCCTTAGGAGCCAGCAGTGATTATGGGGGGGTGTATTGCCTCAGTCATGCTTACTTCATCTTCCATGAGTGTTAGGCAAGGTTGCTGCCGCCTGCCTGTGTTTCCTCATTTTGGGAATCTCTCCGACTCCAGTTTGTTTCCAGGGAAGGGGGATGGCACAAGGGATGTGCCATCACCTCGCTGCCCTCCCCCAGTTATCAGAGGACAGCTCAGTGAGTCATCGGTGCCGGGCCATATCAGAGCACAGCTCATCCGGGCTCGATGCATCTCTGTCCCGGTGTTCCCGGTCTGACAGCCAGCCATCACACTCCGGGTGCCCCAGCTCTGCTGTTAGGCTAATTTGCCAAAGCTTGTTGATACTAAACTTTTATTGCTTGCATTGCGAGCAGAGACCCGCGCAGAGAGAGCATTGTGTGCCTCGGAGGGGCTGGATCACGTTGTGCCTGCTCCAGATGCCTGGGGCAGCATCACGCCCTGCTCCCAGCTTGTGCTGTGGCATCCGCTTGCACCTACGTGGTGCAGATGCTGGGTTCATGTCCAAGGTGGTGGCAGAGGGTGCCTGTCCCTCCTGGTCCCCAGGGGATTGACCCTGTTTTAGGACTGCTGCCTTGGTCTTGACCATGGCCCAAAGCAAAGCTTCTGGTGGAGCCTCTGCCTAACCAGAGGATGGGACTTCGTTCCTGGCCTTGGGTTTGATTTTGGGTGAAGACTTAGGTGAGGGTTTCCAGAACAAGAAACCACAGACTTGCAGTAAGAAAGGGGCTCAAGAACTTCCAAAGTGAGGGCTGCTAGTAAAATTATCTGCTGAGCATCCTCAGGGTCTCTTGGCGCACATCTCAGTCTGGGGGTTGGGTTTGGCAAGGTGGCTCTTACTGGGGACAGCTGAGTCCATCCCCACCAGAACTTTACAATCCTCTGATCCCTCCTGAGCCCTGGTTTTCTATGATGCACACGTGAATGGCTTATATGCCATTACCAAGCACGCCAAGACTGGGAGCATAAACTGATCCTGGGCTGTCACCTCTCCCCAGTGTAGGTGAGTTGGCTGATGGGGGTCCTCACCCCACCTCCTGGGTGAGAAGAAGTGGTATCTCCAGCCGGAGGGTCATTTCTACTGGTGAAAGTTATCTGGGCAGTGTCCTGGGAACTGCACAGCCGCGGCTGCCTTTCTCTGTCCCCATCCCACGTACCCTGACACTTGCATTTCCCTGTGCCCAGACCATGCTTTTCTGGCCAGCACTTATGATGCCACTCAGCATCCATCCATCACCTGGCAGTCGATTATCCTGCTCACCCAAATGGCCATGAGTGCTTCTGCCCAAAGGGGCCTGGGCAGGGATTGTCCCCACGCTGATATCTGCAGCCCTAATTCAATGATGCTGTGCTTTAAAGAAGATTGAGAGCCAGGATGACATGTACGGGTGGGTGAGTGGTCCCCATGTCTCCTGCTCCCTCTCTCTCACTGATGCTCAGACCTTCTCTCTGCATGACAGACATGCTGGGGGACTTAAAAAGGGACATGCCACGGTGACAGGCTGCAGCCAAGTACAGCCCTGCCCACAGCTGAGCCCCTCAGATGCATCGGGGATGTGGGTCACGCTGGACCCACACTTGGTTTGTGCTTGGTTTGGCTCAAGAAAACCTCCCTGGTTTTATGTGAACTCATGCTAAACACCCCCAAATTCCCTTCCTCTCCTCTCCTCTCCTCTCCTCTCCTCTCCTCTCCTCTCCTCTCCTCTCCTCTCCTCTCCTCTCCTCTCCTCTCCTCTCCTCTCCTCTCCTCCTCTACGCAGGAGGACAGCTAATAACACTCCCAAAGGGGCTCAAGCTGCCATGGGGGGCCTGAGGATGTTCAGAGCAGGTCCCCTGCCACCCCTTGTCCCACCACTGGCAGAAGATTTCCTTATGTTCCTTAGCCCTTCACCCCAGCGCTTGAATCCTTCCTACAGATGAGAACAATATTAGCACCAGCAAGACTGATAGCCAGGCTCTGTTCAGAGCAAGGCAGGCTCTGCCAGAAGCAGGGGGTAATCAGCACAGTAATTAAATGTGCAAATAATGGGAATTTGGGAGTTATAACAAAAGGCAGAGAAATAATCTGGAGGGGCTTGGAGAAATTAGGAACACAGAGTAAGATCTAATCAAGCAGAAAATAGCCCGATTGGAGCCAATGGCTGGGGGCTAAGGCAGCCGGCCTCGGAGAGCTCCTCCCCGGCATCTGGGGGTGTCTCCGGTGCTGTTTTGGGGCAGAACAAGAGGTTTTGGAGAGATCTGTTCCTGCTTGATGTGCAGGGCTGGTTGCAGGCTGGGTTCCTGGGAAAAGTTCCCAGATCTGCACTATTGGTGGACAGCAGATTTTAGATGTAATATTGATGGAAATAATCACCCAGAAGAGCAGCCTGGGGAAATGCAGCTGATGGAGGTGGAGGGAAGATACCTGAGGCCAGTGGGAAGTTGGGCTGTTTTGGGGGAGAAAGTGGTTTTTCATTGCAATGGGTTTTCTGGGGCTTAAATATTTTGTGCAGATGTACCGTTCCCAGCCGCAGTGTTTCCTTGAGATGAGCTTGGACACACAAAGCTCTCTGGCCAGGGGGAGATAAACAGAAAACATGAGCTGGTTTTGGTCTGCTGGACACAAATCCCCTTGTGAGCATCCTGGGAGGGACTCGTGGTAGGGGAGAGCAGCAGGCTGGAGCCAGGCTCTGGTGCAATCGATTCGTGCTCATGCTAAGCCTTGCCTGGGTTTCCATGGGAGGAATGTCGTGGCCGGTCATTGCATCCCTGGGGAAGTGGTCCATGAAGCTGGGAGCCAGATCCAGGGCACCCAGCACTGTGCCACAGGCATCCTGGGGACCAGACCTCAGGTGACACCAGCAGGGCTGAGCAACTTCCCCGGCCACTGTGCCTTGGATGTGCACGGGGGGATGTTGTCTCTGAGGACCTGCAAGGGGACATCCCATGGGGTGGAAGGACCTTCTCCCTCCACCAACGGAGACCCCAGACCTGCGGTGCACAGGCAGGGATGCCTCCATCGGACAGCAGGCACTGCAAAGCCTTGAAGATTCAATCCAGCCTGATATCCGAAGCTATCCCAGACTCTCACCCAGACCTGTCTCCCAACGCTCCCTGCAAAAGCACCTCGCCAGGTTTGCTCTGACGTCCCAGAGCCCCCCCAGGCACAGGTGACACGGCTCAGCCCCGCAGGGACACGCTGCAGCTGCCTTGGCCCCTCCAGCTGCTCTCTGCCAGCGCTTGAAAGGACCTTTCAATAAGTCCCAATCAAAGAGGCGGCGTTGTGAGGAACGAGCTGCTCTGATGGGAAAGTGCGTCCTGCCAGCTCTCGCCCCATCCTTGTTTTCTCATTTCCCGAGGAGGTGACTTGGCAGCAGGCTTGAAGATAGCACAAGGGAACAGCCCTTAAACTGCAGATCTTGTTGCCACAGGGTGTTGCAGCTGCTGAAAGTTCACCTGGGCTCAGCAAGGTGTATACAGCAAAGAAAAGGCTGTTAAAGACAGGATCACCTCTGGCTTGGGATGTCCCAGAGCCCCAGATTGCCAAAGCCCGGGAGAAGGTAGCAGGGAACTCTCATGGCATCTTTTCCCTCTTGTCCCCCAGCTGAGCAACCTTTGTTCTGTCCTGGGGTGGCTGCGTTAGGGCTCAGTATCCCCAAATATCTCCCAGATCACAAATGCAGCCCCAGAGACTGGGAAACAGGCACCGAGAGCGTGAGCCACGGGGCAGGAGCAGATCCATATCCCACTGGCCACGATGGATGGGACCTGCAGAGACCACAGGGTACCGGGACCTGGGATTTTAGGAAAGCTCCCAAACCCACAAGCTGTGAGATGCTGCCAGTGGGGCTGAGCAGCCCCAGCACTGGGACTAGATCTCCCCTGCAACTTGGACCAGTAGCAGGGCTTGGATAAACCTGCAGCCCCCTGCTCCCAGCTTGCTTCCCTGTGGGGAAAGTTGTCCTGCAGGCTCAGAAATACCATCAGGGGGGCACAGGCCATCCCTGCCCCACAGCCTTTTGCAGTGTGTGGGGATTATCCTGGGGATATACTGCAGGGAAAACCAGTCCAGGGCTGCTCCTCCGCCGGCCAAACCTCCAGGGAGGGTTTGTTTAGCCCCAGCAGCTATAGCAACAAGCCTTGCTGCCTGCTGCAGCTCTGCTCGCCCCATCGCCCATGTGCCTGCCCAAGCCATGGAGGTGGGGGCAACAAGGGACCCCCATGGGGTCTGGGGAGGCACCTCAGCAGGGACCTACGTCATCCCACACGGGGTAAGCCCTGGAGAGCAGTTCTGTCTCTGGATTTATGGGGCAGTCAGGGGTGACAAGGGTAGGGTGGGGAAAATGGGATGGGGCTGGAGGAGAGAGGGGCTGGAGTCGGGTTTTTGGGTGGGTGCTGGGGTCTGGGGCAGCGAAGCTGTTCTTTGCAATATGCCTCCCTGCTCCCTGCAGACCCTGGCACCCTGGGAAGGCCACTTCTGCATAGGGACATGTTCCCAGGTGTGGGGACTTGCCAGGCATGCAATTCATCCAGGCTTGCAGGGCTGCACCCCTGGAAAGACAGGGGTCAGTGCAAGCCACCCCCTCCTCTGAGGCTCTCCTCCCTGCTCCCCCCGGGGCCAGCATTGCTCTCCTCCCTGCCACCAGCTCCTGTCCCCTCTTCTCCCCGGCTGCCACACTAACAGGGCACTAAATTAAATCAAGAGTGAGAGATCCCCAGGGTTTTCCTTCCCCTCCTGCCTTTCAGATCCGACCAGAGCGATCTCCCCATGGAGCCGTCCCGGTGCCCCAGCAGCCGGTGATGATTCTCCAGCAGCTTCCCGGGACCGTGGCTGCCCTGGCCCCCGCTGCCGGACCCCCGCACATCCGGGAAGGTGCGTGATGGTAGATGTCATAGAGATCAGAGTTAAAACCAGCTTAACTTAATCCTCTTCTTTTTTCCCAGACTTTTCAGGATGAGGGGCAGGCAGGGGGGCTGTGCCCACCCTCCGCAGCCTTGCAGGGCCGGCCACACCACGCTTTGATGGCTGCTTTGCCCCATGGGATGCGATTTTTGGTGGTTTTTACCAACCTTGAAGTCTGGACTGGCTTTGGCCACACCAGGATGCTCTCAGGGAATGGTTTGGGGCTGTTTTTTGAAATCCACCTTTGTTTTACAAAACCTCATTTCACGTGGGCATAGGGAGCATCACCAGGGAAAGCCAGGGTGATACAGGCTTCTTAGCCACTCTAGGTGGGACAGGGGCCAGCCCCCACGGGACGTGCAGGCAGGAGCTAAGACCATCTGTCTATAGGGGCTTCACTCAACTTTGTGCAACCCAGGATCCAGCAATCTGGACTGGAGGAGCAGACAGCAGAGACAGGGGGGCTTGTGGTCCCTGGGACATGCCATGGGCGAAGCTGTGCAGCATTGTGGGGAGGGGGCAAGGTTGAGCTGTCTTTAAAAATACACGGAGGAAAGGGAACGCTGAAAATTGGTGTGGAAAGAAAACGGAGAGACCCCAGCCCGGCCCCTCGCAGCGCTGCAGTGGGGGCTGGCTGCCTTTCCAGTGGGACGGGTGGGATCCATTAAGAGCTGCCAGCCCTTCGCGCGCTTTCTCCTCCCGGTTCAATGCCTGGCTGCTGGCCCGCTCCCTCCTTGCGGCTCCGGCTCCGGCCACCTCCTGGGTTGTGCTGTAATGCTCCTCACTGGTGTGCCGGCTGCCGCCTGGGTGCCCTGGGAGCCCAATCCTGCAGCTGTAAAAGCATTTTGGGATCTGGCACATGGGGCATGGGGATGCCCAATCCCTTTTTTACCCAGGCTTCAGCTAAGAGGGGCTCACAGGTCTCGTGCGCAACGCCAGCAGGATCTCAGAGGCAGCCCCTCCGACAGGTTTACAGGCATTTTGGAGGGGAATTTCACGCCTGCTGCAAATGGGCATGTTTTAACGGGGATGCAGAGCCAGACGCTATGCTTCCTCTGCAGCCGGATTGCCCTCAGCAGCCGCCCCATGGCTTGGGCATCCAGCCAAGGGGACTGGGACAATAACCTGCACGTGCACGGCCGCTCTGGGTCCCAGCTCCTTGTGCGGAGCAAGGCAGGGGCTAGGGAGGCACCGAACATCCCCAGCCTGCACCTCTCCTGGACCCAGCTCCATAGGTGCTTGTTCCTGGGCATGGAGATGGGATCAGCTCCCACGGTCCAGCCCCAGCTCCTGCCTCCTTAAGGGGGTTTCTGAGCTCCCCCCGCGCATGACGTGGTGCAAAGCAGAGCTGACCCTGGCATGCTCCCCGTGCGGTGCCACCCCGAGGACACCAGCTTTGCCGTCTGGTGCCAAGGCAGAGGTTTGCCAAGCCACTGAGTGCTGCCAGGACCGGAGCAATTCTCCTCCGAATGGGTGGAAAGTCTGATGCCTCCAGCACCACTAATCACCTTTTGTGAGCAGCCTTCAGCAAGCCAGACCAGATGTTTAATCACATTGCAAAGAAGAAAAGGCTGAAATATGGCTATTTTAAAGCTTTATCCAAGCAAAATAATTTTTAAATGCCACATGGGCCTTCCAAATTGGGGTGGGGGGAGTCTGGCTTAGCTCCCACTGCTTGGGCACAGGGACAAGCCTCGGTGCCGCCCCATTCCAGGCACTCATCCCATGGCCACATTTCTCATGCCCTTGCTCTGATCTCTCTCTGATGCAGAGCCCCTTACTCTCTGGCAGATTTAATCGAGTTGATGATGATTCAAAACTCCCAAATGCACCAGGTGGTGATGAACAGCCTGGCTGTATCGGCACTGACGTCCTTTGGGTTCGGGCCATCCCCAGCTGCTGCCCAGGTAAGGATCAGGGATGCTGGGTGGGCAAAGGGACTATAGGACCAAAGAGGACCAAAAGGACCAAAGAGGTGGACAAAGGGACCTTTCCAGAGCTGCTCAGGAGAGCGGGATGACCATGTCCTGCTTTGGCACAGCGTGGAACCCCTCCAGGCACAGAAGCTGTGTGGTCTCAGCCCGGCTCAATCCAGGCTCTGCAGCCCCTTGGGGTTTTGGGGCTCTTTGTGCTGGTTTGACCCTCAGCTCCGCCAGCACAGATCACATCCAGGCTGCTCAGAGGCAACTCAGCCCAGCTGAGAAGAGCCAGGATCCTCCCTGTGTGCTGCGGCGCAGGCAGGATGCTGCGGCACAGCGCTGGGCTGCAGCGGCTGAGCAGCGAGGCTGAGCACTATTCATTAGGCAGAATGGCTCTGCAAGGGCTTTCATTTAAAAGTCCATCTCGAACCAAAATCATATTAAACATTTCATCTCCGTGGGGGGAAACAAATGCTGCTTTCTCGGCGGGGGCAAAAACTGGGCTGCAGGCAGCTGCCTTGCTCGCTGCCAGCTGGCATCTCTAGGCATGCACCCTCCCATGCTGCCCGCCCAGTGCCCACCAGTTCACCATGCTAGCCAAGACTGGACCCTGCCTGTCGCATCTCAGCGGCCAGATCAAATGTGCTCTTCCCAAGTACCATTTTGAGGTCCCAGCTGACAGGTCCCCACACTGGCCGACCATGGGGCTTTGTGTGGGATCGAGCCCACAAAGCCAGACCCTGGGAAAGCCAAACCATGCCGGCAGCATCGCAGCCAAGCGTGGCTCCATGGGAATTCTCTCGCTGGTGCTTTGGGGAGCAGTGCCCTAGGGAGATGGCTGCTGAAAGGCTCCTGGCACAGCCCTGCCTTTTGTTCCTCCCTGTAGGTGATGGCGGTGCCTTTGCAGACCGGAGAGGAAGAGGAGGCTGTGGTTTTCCACCATCACTACATCCCCTACCCTGGTCCTACTCCTGTCCTGGCGTGGCCGGTCCCGGCACGGGATCAGGGACCGGCAGCGGTGCGGTACCTGGGCACTGGCTCATTAGCCGAGGACAGGGAGCTGTGAGTAACGAGGGTGCTGCTTTGTGCCACTCGGCACAGGGCTGCATGCATGTTCCTGTGGCCCCTGGTGTAACAGGACTTCCAGTCCAAGCTGGGACACAAGGGGCAATGCCAGGCTGGCACTTACTCCTGTCCTTGCTCCTCTCCAGCAGCGCAGTGCCCCCCCCTCCACCACCCAGCGCCACGGGGACCGTGGGAGCCAACGTCCCGCCGGCAGCGGGTAAAGACACGTTCTCCCCATGTCCTTCAACAGGGGACATCTCGCCCTCAAGTGTCCAGGCAGCCCCTGGTGAAAGGCTGAGCCCTCCTCGCTCCCTCCATCCATTGGATCCTGGGGGTGGCCCTTGCACATCCTCCAGGTCCCCTTTTCTCTCCGCAGAGTACTACGATGTGGAGGAGAGGCTGTGAGCTGCATGATTCCCAAGATCGTTTCTCCTGCACGTCCCAGCGCTCGACCCCAGAAGATCCTGCAGGTGCTGAGCACGGGTGCTCCATGATACCCATAGTTTCGGGGTGGCTCACGGAGTGCATTTTGCTGGGCACATTCGCTTCCTCCCCACGAGTCACCCCAATGCAGGGGCTGTCACAAAACCTGTCACCAAACCCCAGGTGACAGGGTGACCCCAAACAGGGACAGGCTTTATCTCCGTGCTCTGCAGAGGGCTCATGCCCAGCAGGTTAGGTGTGACATCCCAGTCCTGGCTGGACAAAATGTCTCTGCCAAGCCACGAGGACTGTGCAGCACTGGCTGTGCTGTGTCCCCATGGGTGGAGGGGAGTGTAATGCCAGCCCAGGTGGTCCTGGTCTTCATTAGTCCCTTCAGATCTCAATGCAGCACATTGCCTGTAATTAATTTGCTTTGTTAAGAAAGCACCCTGCTGTCACCAATTAAGCATCTGTAATTATCCAGACTGCTGGCTTTGTGCCTGAGTGCAGGGCTCCCTCCAAGCTGGGGGCGGGGGGGAGTGTGAGCCTCTTGCACCTGGGGGCTGGGGGTGTGGGTGTGGGTGCTGGGACAATATGGGAAGCAGAGTGGGATGCTCCTGGCTGAGCACAGCATTAGGAAAGCTGGATCTGCAGCTTGCTCCTGGTAGGGATGTGATCAGGGCAGCAGCCTGATAAAGGGGATGCAGCATGGGTAAGCGTGGGGTTCCCTACGGCTCAGTGTCCCCTGTGCTCACCAGGAAAAAAGGGGCAGATGCATTTTGGGTGCTGGAACCTGTCCCCTGCCTCTGCTACCTCCCCAACCCCACTTAGAGGTGACAGCCCTGCTCTGACCCCAGTGGGGTTACAGGCCAGTTGTCAGGAGGTTTTTGCCTTAAGAGCAGAGCTCCTAGCAGGAAACTTCAGGGCTGGTGGTCGTCTGGAGCTCAGAGCATGCAGAAAGATGGTGCCCAGGCAGTTGCAGCTTAAATTCCTTCCTTCTGCCCTCCCTGGGCTTGAGGACTGCCCTGTCTCTCTTCTAGGGTCCCTATGGAAAGGAGGGCTCATCCTCCCTGAGCCTGGGACTGAGCTGTGCTCTGGCACAGGCAGATCTTCCCCTGCAGCAAAGCTCAGCCTGGCTCCTGCTGAAACTGGAGAAGAAGCTCCCCAATGTAGAGCAAAAGTGCCATGTCGGGTTGTGGCATGAAGGCACATCTCCTTCAGCTGGGAGCACCCTGAGAGGCTGTGAGACTGGCTGGGCAGAGCAGCAAGAGCAGAAGTGAAGGAGATCATCCAAAAGCTGAGCTGTCTGATGGGAAACCAGGCTGGTGCACAAAGGTTTCCACATCCATATAGACAGAAAGGGAAGAAGGAAGAGAGGAGTCACCTCGGGACAGGGTGGACAGGAAGGGTGGGCTCAAGATATGGCCCAATCTTAGCTTGAATATGTGAATAATGGGAGGATGAAGCAACGGGGATTGCAACATGCGTGGTGGAAGCAACCCTTGGAGCCCTCTCTGGGTCATGCTGGTTGAACCAGGGCACCCTTCAGCTGACAGCATGGAGAGCATCACACAGCCAGGAGCCCAAAGGCATCTGCTTGCACCCACATCAACAGGAACAGAGAGAAGGTGTGGGTGGAAAGAGCAGCCCTGGGCATGGAGGGGAATGGAGCAGGGGCGATGCAGAGTGGTTTTGCTGAAGGTAGGCTGTGCCAGATGAGGGGCAGGGCTGCTGGGTTTGACCCAGGTGATGTGATGCCTCTCCCCAGCACGGTATAATGGGACTGTTCGCACCAGAGCCCTGGTGGGGTTGTTATGGGAAGGTGTGAGCAGAGCCCTCTGCTCTCAGGCTCATGCCCCAGGGGTCAGAGATGAACTGAGGGGTCTGGGCAGCAGCATGCAGATGTCCCTGGCAGGGCTTGGGACGTGGAACAGCGAGGCTGGGAGATGCTGCTGGTGGCTGAGGCCAGGCCAGGGTTATCTCTGCAATGACAAGTGCTTGCTTTTAAAAAGCAAGACCAGAGTTTCTGCAGGGCAACCTCGAGTTGGCCTGGATCCTATGTGCCCAGTGTGAAAGCAACAGAGCGGAAGGAGAGGCTAATTACAGCCCTGTGTGTGTGCTAATGGCACCTATGTAAACATGTAACGCAATGCAGCCACTGGCTGCCAACTGGGGCGAGGGCTGGCATCTCCTTCAGCCCCGGACGGAAGCAGGGCGGGTTGTAGGGCTCAGATCCCTGTGACATTGCTTGGACCGTGGTGACGGATGCTGCGCCTTGGGAGGGGAAGGGCAGAGGGTCCCCTGCAGCCCGTATTCAGGTGGGATCAGGGAGACGGGGAGCACTGGCACCACGTGCCTGCCGCAGACCCAGGCAGGGAGAAGCAGGGAGATATTTTCCAATAATCTAACACTCTCCAGGGTGAGGTTTGGGGATTAGCCGTGATGCCAACAGGGATCTGTGACGAGCCTTGCCAGGGTGATGGGTACAGACCAGAACCAGCTCCTGCTGTCCCTACCAGCTGAGATCCCCCTTTCCAAGGGTTGGGGTCCCTGTGGCCAGGAGAGGTGCCCAGAGCATGGACACTTTTTGTGGGCAACAGATCTGATTGCAACAAGTCGGAGGCACTGCAAAGGCTTTTAACAGCCCAGGAAGGCACTTATCAGCAGCGGCACCTTGGGTGACAAAGGGCCCCTGGCATTGACTCACCACCACTCTCCACCCTTGGTGGGATAGCCTGCCTCCCATCTGAACCAATCCATCCTCAAGCCTTTGTACAGGGTGAGATACAGACAGCACCTTCCCCTGGACCAGCCCTGAACGCCCACTCGCTGCTCTGCTGATACACCTGATTCACTCGCCACGTTCCTCAGCATCCCTTGCTCCACTTGTCCTGCTCCCAGGGACACGGGCTGAGCTCCTCAGCATCCTCCCGCTGGGGCAGCACGATGGAGGTGGTCCTGCTCCACGGGCTGCTGCTCCTCCTCCCCTTGGCAGCCCTGCTGCTTTACCGGTACAATGCCACCTTCCACTACTTCTGCAAGGTGGCCTTCTTCAACTGCTGGATTGTGGCCATGGCTACCCTCCTGTCCCCCTTTGCGGCTCTTCGGGGACGCTCCGTGGAGAACATGAAGTGAGTACAGCCTGGGGATGTGCTTCCTATGTGGAGGTGGCTGGGCCTTGGCTGCGATGGAGGAGCTTATATGGTCTTGTGGACGCATGCTCCCTCCTGCTCTGGGCATACCCACAGCTATGTTATGGCCAGTGGTTGAGCCCTGGGGCTATAGTGAGGGCTGTGGTCATGTCCATGTGGCAATGAAGGGTGCATCTGCATCTTGTGGTGTGGTGAAGAGGTGCTGGCCATGCCCAGGGAGGGTTACGCCTTGACAGAGGTGGCCAGCTGGGTCGGGACTAGTGGTCCCTGGAGGATGAAGTAGCGTAAAAGGGATCGTTCTTAGCCATCGCAATGTTGGGGTCATCAGTTGGGTGGGTGATGGGGGGGGGGTTGGCAAATGTTGGAGGTACAATCATTAGCAGGATGCAAATATACACCCATTGCTGTCTCCCTGGCAGAGCAGCCAGGTCTCACTCAGCGGGAGACCTGGGGACCACGGTTTGGCAGAGGGCTTTTGGGCTGTCTCGGTGCCATCAGCTGTCGGGCATGGCACAGTCATGTTCTGGCGAGTCGCGCGCTGGTGCTGTCAGCTGTACTCAAGCGTGGTGGCAGCTGAGATAACATCGCTGTGCAACATGAGAGGAAGGTCTGATTGCTTTCAAGGGTGTTGCAATCTTGTTACTGGATTCCTGGGCATGATAGCATACCAAAAGGGATATAATTATGTCAGAGTGAAAAATGTCTGAGCTTGTGGTATTTGCTGAGCTCACGCCATCACGTATTTGTGCTGATGGATTTCGGGCCCTTGGCAGGAGTGTGGTCAGAGGTTTGATGTTATCAGTCCGTTGTGTAGCCTCTCTCTCGTCCTTTCTGTGCAGAAATGCTGTGCACACATGCACGCATCCAGAGGTGCTCTGAGCCCTGTGGCAAATGCTTCCAGCTTAGTGCAAATACCTGCTGTGACGCAGCACTGACTCACGCTGCCTCATCTTGTCCCACCGATACCTTGCAGCCATCCTCTGCTGAAGCAGCACGCCCAGCTCTGTCTCCTCCTCAGGCTCCAAATCACAAAGCCTCCGGCTTGAAGCACATTCCTGTCGTTAGTCCTGGCTTTGGGGCATTGCCACAAGTGTTTTGCTTCCCTGCAGACACAGGGATCTCTGAGCCTGCACTTCCCAAGGAATGGGTGGTCTTTTGATACAACAGACCCTCTAAACATCATGCCTCCTTCTCCCTCCATGCCTGCCTCTATTCTCTCCTCCCAAACTTCTCATCTCTCCCCAGTGGTGAGCTCTTGCTGACAGCCCTGTCCCTTGTGGGGTCCCTGGGACCAATCGCCGCCAGATGTGTGGACCCTGGCATGGGTACTCTTCGTGCTGAGGGTTGGAGAGTGCCCCGTTTCAATACAGAAAGCTTACCAGCTTTTTATCTCCACTGTGGGTGCTGCAATCCCCGTTGCTCCATCCTCCTTCCACTCCTCTTGTTATTCTCATATTAAGCATCACCCTTCATCAGCGCTGCCATCCTGATGTTAACCTTCCTGTCCAGCCCTCCGTGGATGGTGACACCAACTCTTCCTTGTTCCCCCTTCCATCTGCACAGATGAAACCTCCATCTCTTCCCGACACTGCAGGTCCAGTGAAGCTATTCTTTGTGATATTCTCTAACGAATGAAGCTGAGTTGGTTTTCACTTCCCTGCTCTCTTCCCCCTCCACCCGCAGCACAAAGCTTGGTGCCCGCAGTGCTGCCCTTTGGCTGCTCTGCAGGGACAGTCCCTGGAGACATCCACGTCCCTGTAGACCTGTCTGTCTCAAGACTGTTCCTCTGCATGTCCATCACCAGTGCTCATCCATCTACGGCTCAGCGCCTCTTGGCTGCAATCCAGCTCCTCTGGCTTCAGGTATCTGCAGCGCGGGCTGCAAGCCTGGTTGTCTGGGTTTCCAGCCTGTACACGCAGATCCAGCTGTGCATGTGGAGGAGCCTCAGGTGAGGCTCACCTGGCCAGAGGCATCTGTCCTCATTGGGATGTGATGATTTGAACCTTGGCTGCAGGCAGACATCCCATCCCTTCTCTTCTTGCTTTCCCATCATCTCTGGACATCAAAAAGCCTGTTCTTTTTCTCCCACCAGCTTGTGCTGGCTGCTCTTCCTCAGCAGCTCCAGTGCAGACTTTCTACTACCGAGACAGCAGCTCGTCTCACCTTGGGGCTGGCTACAAGGTTAGCTCTAAGCTATGCAGGCTACACGTGTGCTTAGAAAAGCAAAGCATCACTGAGACTGAACACAGATCCACCTTGGGACACGCTATTTGCTCATGTAGACCAGATCTAGCCTGGCCCATCTTGCACCTTGCTCCCTGAGTGATGGCAAAGGGCTGGAAAAAATCAAGCAGCCCCCCCCTTGCTGATCTGTTCCCCACATATGTTCCTCTGCCCTAGGCTTCTGCGTGCCGCGATCCTACCCCTCAAACGCTTCTATGGCATCAAGATGCAGGTGTGGGGCTCTGAGCATCTGAACATCAAGGAGCCTTATGTGATAGTTTGCAACCACCAAGCTTCTCTTGACCTCATGGGTATGTGCAAGGGAGGGCGGGGGGCTCATCACTGCATGGGCAGCCTTTGGGGTGCTGCAGGGGTGGACCAGGCTCACCTTGGGGGGGTCCCAGCAAGGCCAGCAGCAGAATTTGTACAGGGCAATGTGTACCTGTAAATCTGTAGGCCAGAAGAGCTGGTGGGACAGGAGCTCAGGATGATGGGTGTGCTGCAGAGAGAGGGTTGGGACAATGGAAGATGATGCCAGGTCACTACAGCCACAGGGCTGGTTGGTTCTGGGTGCCGCTGGGCAGGGATGGATCCTTTCCTCTCCCATCCGTCCTCCAGGCATGGTGGAGGTCATTCCTGACCGCTGTGTGCCCATCGCCAAGAAGGAGATCATGTACATGGGCACCGTGGGGTGGGCCTGCTGGCTCAGTGGCATCATCTTCATCGACCGCCACAAAAGAGAAGATGCAATCAATGTCATCTCCCAGACGGCCAGGATCATGCGGCGTGAAAATGTGAGGGGGGGGGCTGGCAGCAGGGGGGAG
The DNA here is from genome assembly GCF_947461875.1 of Haliaeetus albicilla. Classification (NCBI taxonomy): domain Eukaryota; kingdom Metazoa; phylum Chordata; class Aves; order Accipitriformes; family Accipitridae; genus Haliaeetus; species Haliaeetus albicilla. The sequence continues at coordinate 5,458,512 of NC_091489.1, read as the reverse complement.
TCGGGGAGCAAACACCGATGGGGCAAGGGGGGTGTGGGGAGGACTGACGTGGCAGATCCCAGGGTGCTCTGGTTGGGGGTCCATGCTCACATCTCTCCCTGTCCCGTACAGCTCCGAGTGTTGATTTTCCCTGAAGGCACCAGGAACCAGGACAAATCCATGCTGCCCTTCAAGCGTGGGGCTTTCCACTTGGCTGTTCAGGCTCAGGTAAGGCCATCCTCTCCCTCCACTTGCCCTTGATGGAGTGGGGTGGGCATGCACCCTGGGGCAGTGGGATGGGGGTCATTAGGGTCTTTTGGGGTCTGCAGGGACAGGCACCCTGCCTTGCAGGACCCAGGGAGGGGATGGGGAACTGCTGAAGCCTGGGGCATGGCAGGAGCTGGAGTCCCACCTGGGGAGGGGGTCTATATGGAGGACACCCCTGACCCTCCATCTCCTACAGGTTCCCATTTTCCCCGTTGTGATCTCCCCATACTGGGACTTCTTCAGCTCCAAGGATAAGAAATTCACCTCTGGTAAGTGACAGGCAAGAAGCCCAGTTGCTGTAAGGCAGGGCTGGCAGTGGGGATGAGGCAGGTGGGGCTTGGAGGTCTCTTTGTGGGACACTGAGGTGTGGGGAGGCAGCTGGTGGTGGAGGATGCCGGTGGGAAGACCTGGTTCCTGGTGGGTTCGTCTAACAGCATCCCTGGCCCTTCCCTTCTCTCTCCAGGGACGTGCACCATCCGAATCCTCCCCAAGGTAGAAACCCAGGGCCTGAGCCCAAAGGATGTCCCCAAACTGACAGAGACTGTCCGCCAGGCCATGGCTGATGCCCTCGCTGAGATGTCCGCAAATCACTGTGGGGACCAGCATGCTGAGCAGCCTCCGCTCCCACGCTGTGCTGGGGCCGGTGCTGGCAGGGGGCCGGGCAGCCCGCAGTGTGAGAAAGACACAACCGGGACCAGCAATTAGGCAGAGGGACCGAACCGCTGGGGATGTAAGGGAGGTGGCACAGCCAGAGGCTGGGCCGTGCTGTCCCCTTGTCCCCTGCGGTTGTGTCCACCAGACCTGCCACCACCCCAGCAGCCTGCGAGAGCAGGACGGTGCCCTGGTGCAAGGGGAAGCAGAGCAGTGCAGGGATCCGTCAGCACCCTGAAAACAGTGCAAGGTGTCCCCAAAACCCCCTTACTGTGACTGTGCATCCCCTCCCCAGGGCATTACCCGTCTCCCCGAATCCTGGCGCTGTGTCTGGCCCTGGGTAGGAAGCTGCATCTGCCTGGATGGCTCCTGCCTGCACACTGGGCAGGGGTAAGAGATGTGCCAGGCAGGGCTGGGGGTTCGCTGCAGCATTTTCCACCCCTGACGGTATGACTTGCAGTGGGGTTCACCCATGGGCTTGCTGGGTTGCTTCTACCAGAGGCTCCTGCAAGCTGGCAATGCTGTTCAGATGCAGCCAGCTCTGGGGAAGGGTCCAGAGCACGGCGTGTGGCTTGGAGGGGGGCAGGAGGATATTGCCACATGGGAAGAGCATCCTTGATGCTGAACTATGAGACAAGGGTGCAAGATTAAACAGTTCATACCTGGTGGTATGTGTGCATGGTGTCCTCCCTGTGCCTTGGGTGCTATGGGGAGCACGGGGAGGGCGATCCGTCTCCGCACGGTCATGCTGGGTGCCTGCATCACTGCACATGGAGCATCCCTATGGACACCACAGCTTCTCCATGGGGTGCAGCGCTAGATGGTGTGAGGAGCAATGTGGCATGGTGAGAGTTACACTGGGGTGGACTAGGTCTGCCCCCAAGGTAGACCTCTCCCTACCTTAGGGACAAGCAGTAAGTGCACAGAAAGAGCATCCATTACAGCCCAAAACCCTCAGAGGGCAGAGGTGCCTGGATTATGCCCACCTGGAGCAGGAGAGACCTGCCCATGGCTTCCAGACCATGGCACAACCAGACCCATCCACTAGCTACCATCTCCCCTGGCCTGTTCCCTGCAGCCAGGCAGGGCTTTGGGCTTCTGCTGGCTCCTTCCCAGCCGGGCAGCTCCTGTCCTACCTAGCCCAGGGTGACAGTAGGGCAGGGAGAAATGCAGTGCATGGTTGTCCCCAGTGCTGGGAGCAGGGTGGGCAGGCTTCACCTCCCAACTTCAAATAAGATGTGCAAACCATGGCCAAACATGGGTGCAGCGCTCCAGTTTGGCATTGTTCCCACTCTCAGGAGCGGCTGGCTCATTATGGAGTAAATTCTGCAAAACTGTGGCAATTGTCCGCCCAGACAGATACCACTAGGCAAAGTATTATCAAGGCTTCTTGTGAGTTATGACTTACTGGATCAGGAACTGTCAGGTGGAGATGGTCAAGGGCAGCGTGCACATGAAGGAACTCATCTGCCAGAAAGCCCCTTTATTCCCTTCCTTCCTGCCAGGGTTCCCTATGTGCAGCTTAATTTGTCAGCTCTGAGCTGGCTTGGCGCTCCCACCACGTGCCCACCACCGTAGGTGTGGTTTAGTTGCCCAGAGCCTTGAACCCAGCAAAGCTTGGGTCTTGTGGTTAAACATTGTCCTAGCTGGATGGCTAGGTCCCAGCCAGGGACCTCGCTGGCTTTTGCTTGCTGCCAGCGGGGAGGTGAAACTTTGAGGAGAGGAAGAAGACCCAGTGCAGGGGCTCTAGGACCACCTTGCTTCCACGTGGACCCCCAAGCATGGGGTCTGCAGCTGCCCTGCCTTGCCTGCTACTTTGCATCCTATACGTCACAGCTGGAGCATCTGCAAAGCCGTAAGCCCTCTCTGTGTCTGCCTGTCCGTGCCTGGTGGGATGGTGGTTGGTCTCAGTGGTGTGACAAACCTTGCCGTGACTGCCGGTCGCTGGTTGGGGTGGAAATGCTTGGGGTGGTGGGTTGCCCCATAGAGGACTTTGCACCTGAGGTTGGTGTCTCCAGGCTGCTTTGGTGTAGATGCAACCTCACACACGAGCCAGTGGGTGAGCAGAGCCCTTCCTCCTTCTGCCGATCGACCCCTCGGCTCCTTCCCAAGGTGTTTGAGCAAAGGGGGCTCTGCTCCGGTCTGTGCACTGGCCAGCCTGCCTGGGCAGACGTGGGGGAAAGTCTGGGTGGCATAGCCCTGCAGAGAGCGTCCAGGGCTGGAAAAACCCAAGTGGCCCCCAACTTGAGAGTCTGGAGTGGAGGGGAGCACTGGGATTTGGTGGGGAGGTCCCCACTCTCCTCCACTGTCAAAGTGTCTCCTCCCCAGGCACTACATGGTGTTATTCCCCGCCGTGCTCTACTACCCATACACAGGCAAGGTGCACATCCACCTCATGGACCTGGACGAGCCCGTGCGGGTGACCCTCCACCTGGCAAGCAGCCACGGCGTCCCCAACGTTACCCTGGAGGAGCAGGGCAGTGATATCCTCCAGCTGAACTGGCCCTGCTTCTCCAACGTGAGTCATGGCCCCACAGCAGGGCTCAGGACCTAGGGAAGGGGTGTATCCATCCCCTACACACTGCCGGAGCCGGGCTGGGGAAACTGGGAAGGGACATGGGGTCCATGCTGGATGGGCAACGAGTGAGGTGAAGAGTGGAGGGACATGCGGCATGTACAGAGACCTTGTGGGTTGTGTCTGCGTCATCTTCCCATGCACACAAGTTCCCTGGTGCCTTCATGGGGCGATGGGGTCGTGACGATGGGGACGGGTATGATGTCTCACTGGCATTCAACGTAAAGGCTTTGCAACTATTTCTGCTCTTTCCCTGGGGCCAGATTTCTACCCCTCCTGCAAGGATCTATGAGGTCGCGCATCTTCACGTCTCCATCCAGGGAGGTTCCCTGCAGGTCTCTGAGCAGAAGAAAGTCCTGGTGAAAGGCCTGGAGCTGGGGACCTTGGTGCAGACAGACAAGGATGTCTACAAGCCTGGACAAACCGGTGAGGGGCAGGAGCTGCTGGAAGAGCTCGCAGGCTCTTGGGATGGAATCCCCAAGTTTGGGTCCCAGGCCCTAGCGCTCACTCCTGCTCCTGCCTTTGCTCTCTCCAGTGAAGTTTCGAATTGTCCGTTTGGATCAAAACTTCATTCCCAGCAACAGGGAGGTGAGATGGGGTCAGGGTGCAGGGGGGGTACGGAGGCAATAGGATCCCCACGTGCCCAAGATGATCGGTCTTGGCAGCAGTGACACAGCCTTCACGAGCATGGGGGAGATGGGTGTGGGGAGGGAATCCCCCAAACACCAAAGGGACACGGGATGGGGGGGGACGGGACACAGCTCTTCCCAGCACTCCCAGCCTGAGTGTCCAGGGTGCAGCCCCTTGCTTTTAGCACTGGCACAAGAGGTGCAATATTCCCTTCTTCTCTCCTGTGTAGCTTTTATGCACCATTATAACACGGCTGGTTTTAGACTCCTGTTGCCACACGGTGCTGGCAGGCCCAATTCCACAGCTAACGTTGTTTCCACTATGCAGCCTCGCTGCTCGCTTCCCGCTGCTTGGAAAAGGCAGCGCCACGGCTGTGGACGTGGCAGTGGGAGCCAGGCAATGACAGTGGCTCTGAGCCCTGCCGAGCCCCCAGCCCAGCAACTGGATCTGTAGGGACCAAGCCAGACCCCACAGGCTCAGCCCCAGCTCAGCTACAAGCTCAGCCCTCTGTGCTTTGATCATGCTAAACTCCTCTTCTTTCTTTCTTTGCAGCTTCCCTTGGTGGCCGTGCAGGTGAGTTGTCGCCCTGTACCAGCCTGTCAGCGCCTTCAGGAGGAGCAAAGGGCCCCAGCACCTGTGTGATGCTGGGGACATGGAGCAAGGGACAGGGACATCCCTGATGCGGGTGCTGAGAGAAGTTACGAGGAGGGTTTGAGTTCCTCATCTGCATTTCCAGCCCACTCAGGGTCAGCTTGCTGTCAGCCTGCAAGACAGGGGTTCTCTGGGGACATGCTGCTAAGGGACAGGTTACGCGGATGAAGACAGCAATGGCTATTGCCACAAAGACTTTGACCTAAACTGGAGAATGCCCTGAGCTCCCAGTCCAGGCTGGAGGATCCCCCTGCCAGTTCTGGCTGCTGTAGCCAGGCTGGAGTTTGGCTAATACAGCCCCCAGGGGGAAATGTTCCTTCTGCAGAGGTGATGCCCTCAGGGCCGCTCTGAGGGTGATGGCAGGGCAAAAACCTCTGCTTCTTGCGAGGATACGCAGGGTGACTTGAGTCCTTGAGGTTGTCAACCCACCACCACCACACACCCCATCTTCAGCCCCGTGAGCAAGGGCTGACGCCGCATGTCCCCATGTGCAGGATCCCTACAGAAAATGCGTGGCAGAGTGGCGGGACGTGAGCCTGCGGCAGGGCATCGTGGACCTATCCTTCCCGCTGGCTGCAGAACCTGCCCTGGGCACGTATGTCATCCAGGTGGAGGGGAAGAGCCATTCCTTCAGCGTGAAGGACTATGGTGCGTGGGGACAAAGGCTGTTTGGGATGGGGTGTTTGGGAGCCATCACATGGGATGGCAAGAAAGTCCTGAAGGAAGAAATGAGCACAATCCCATTCCCTGCTGCTCTACCCCCAGGGCCGCCCCACTTTGAACTGCTGATCCAGCTGCCCCGTGTTGTGACAGTGAAGGACGAGAAGATCCCACTGGACGTCTGTGGGTGGTGAGTCGGAGAGCAGCCCCAGCAGCGAGGCTGGCTGTTCCTGGGGTGATGCTCCCCTGGCAGCATCCCCATCTGTTCCCCTTCCTGTGCCCTCCTGACAGGTACCCGTCCGGGAAAACTTTCCGGGGAATGGCTGAGGCCAGGCTGTGCCAGTCCCACAAACATATTTTACCAGAGGAATCTGCGAGGATCTGTGCTGAGTTTAGGGGCCAGGTGAGGGCAGCAGGAAAGGGAGAAAGCACATGGGTGGTGGTCCTGGAAATATTTCCCCATTTTGGGGTGCTTGGGCTGATGATGGCTGGGTGCATCGTTCGGGCATTGCCAGGTGATCCAGCCCTCATGTGAAAGTGCTACAAACCCAGAGTCATCCCAAAGAGGAGCTAAGCAGAGACACTTGGGGTGGTCCTTGGGCCAGGATGGGCAGGAATGGGACAGCCAGCTGCATGGCAGAGCACGGTACCAGCCCTGGGTGGGCAAGTTTGCAGGATCCAAGGGTTGCAGGATAGAATGGAGGGAGGCAGCAGCAGTGGGGTGAGCGGCAGCTGGGACCCCAAGGATGACAGCAAATGACACTCAAGGGCCCAGTCACAGGGCTGCTGCTGATGTAGGTGACTATCTATGCCCTTCAGACAGGGAGGAACGGCTGCTTCTCCACCAAGGTGCCGGTGGCTTCCTTCAACCTGACCGCCTTGCACTACGAGAATCAGCTCTATGCCTATGCATCGCTGCTGGAGGAGGGGACCGGTGAGCGCAGCCATGCCGACAACCACCTGGTGATGTCCTGGGGTGGTGGCACCTGGAGGACATGGCACAACTGCTCCACTCGGGTGTCCCCAGGGTCTCTGCCCTTCCCCTCCACAAGCATCAGCCACTCTGTGGCCTGACTTGCTTTGGTGTCATTTTTTTCTCTACTCCTGACTGCTGGAGGAATCCCTTAGGTCCTGAAGGCTGATCAGGAGTTTCTTTCCTTTCCAACATCCCACCCCCAGATATCCTTCCATCGTCCACCTCTCCTTCCCCACTCTCTGCCTCCCTGAGACTAGTAAGTGTGCTTGATTAGTGCCTGGAGAGCTACTAGGGTAATTATTTTTCTTATCGGGTCTTTTTGACTTTGAATCTAGTTATAAACAGTTGTTATCTGCCTGAGAGGGCTTGTTAGACATATCCTTAGGGTCAAGTAAAAAGCCCATTTTCAGCACAGTGCAGCTGTGAGTGGCCTCTTCTATTTGCTTGCAGCCATTAAAAAGGGGATTTGGGGGTAAAGCTTGGTATTTTGATAGCATGCAGATCTTGGCTTAGCATGGTCCTGCTAACGCTACAGCTCCCATCACACCTGAGGACCATTTTTTGTGTTTGTTGCCCAATGAGTGTGGTTTTGCACTGTGCAAACTTGCCCTTAACCACTGCCTGCAAGAGGACAGCTTTGTTTCATATGGCCACTTGCAAAGACAGCAGTAAGGAGCAAATGTGTAATGCTGCGTGTTTGAGACTCTGACCCATCTTTCCTGGGGGGAATCACCAAGAAAAATTGCTGAGCACCTCTCTCATCTCCCCCTCCTGTCCGCAGGGATGTCGCGTACAGCGATCAAAAGCTGTGTGATTGTGTATGAAGTGGCCACGATCACCTTTGAAAACACCGATAAATTCTACAAGCCTGGGATTCCCTACACTGGGACGGTAATGAGGGGGTCCCTGCACCCTGCAGGGCTCCCCCTGCACCCTGCTGCACCCAGTCCCGCTCCCTCTGACCCCCAACCCCACCCTCCAACCCCTGCCCTCTGCCCCACGGCTGCTTCCCAGCCCGGAGCATCTCCCCATCCCTCCCAGTGCAGATGCTGCTGAAGGGAACCAATGGCTCTGCCCTGAAGGAGAAGGAATTCCTTCTTGTGGTTAATGCTAGAGGAGAAATGCAAAGGAAAACCCTGCTTACGGATGCATTGGGGAGAGCCTCCTTTGAGCTGGACACCTCTGGTTGGAATCACGAGGTCTCCCTGCGTGTAAGTGATCCGTGTCCCACACCTCTCAGGCACCCTGGATTTAGTAAGATCACAGAGGATTTCTTACACAAAATCTTCCAGCCTCCCCTTAACCTCATTTGGTCTTATTGCACCCGCAGCATCCTATGGTAAAGAGCTGCACGTGTTCATTAGCCCTGTGTAACACCTTGGTTGCCTGTCAAACCTTGCAGACCCCGGCACTCTTTGTGCTCCTCCTGTGCTGGGAAAAGGGGCTACTCTCACTTTTGATGCTTTCTGCAAGTTCTTCCTCTAATTCCTTCTCTCTGCCTTAATGTTTTCATACTTCACTGCTGAATTTCAGGCTCCTTTCTACCTTCACCATCTAGGCACAAGATCAGATATTTGTGGGATGCTTTTTCAGTTCCTAACATCTGCCCACATGTGCTGCTTAGCCATGCCTGCCTCCTCTTGCCATCCGCTGGCTACCTCTTTCAGTGTCCTTTGGACAAGCCCCGTGATGGCACACAGCTCTAATTTTTGGGTGCTGAGCACAGCTGGATTCCATTTCTTGGCATGCTCCTGCAGCGATGTCGCAGCAAAACGCATGGCAGTCGCAGCTGCAGAGTGACCTTCCACCCCTACCATGCTCTGCTGCTGAGCTGATCTTTACCACTGAGACCCTCAATTTCTACCCTTCAGGGTGAGCTCAAGGATGACCCTCCAGCCTCAGAGCATGAAGGAAGGGAGTATCTCAACTACAGAAGTGTCACTCGCTACCTGTATCCCTCCTCTTCGGATAGCAAAAGTTTCCTGAAGATCGGCAGGCTGGAAAAGAAGCTGCTCTGCGGCCAGTCCCAGCAGCTTGGGGTGGATTACTTGTTTGATAAGAAGACCATGGGGACTGAGCTGCAAAGTCTGGATGTGGTCTTCCTGGTGAGCTTTCACCTAGGGAGAGATGGGGGACTGCATGAAGGGCAGAGCTCAGGCAAGGAGAATAAGGCTGTGCGGGGTGTGGGGTTAAGCCTTCCCCTCCAGCAGAAGCCATTTCCAGCCAGCCCTGGGCAGGTATTCTTGGGTTCAGGACTCGGGGATGGACTTTGGAGCTGCCAGGTCTTGGGGCACCATTTCCACCCCTCCTGCAGGATGCGGCTCTAATAGTCTGTCCCTGAGAGTCCTCCACAGCCTCCCCTCATCTGCTTGTGCCAGTTCCACACAAAGCATCAGTTTACTTGTTCCCATCTCCTCCTCTGCAGGTCCTGGCCAAGGGGACCATTGCCACCGTCCTCAGGAAAGAGGTGCCTGCAGAGGCTGGTAGGTCCCAAGGCATGGATGAGCTGTGCAGGGCTCTGCTCTCCGTGCCTGGTCCTCATCTCCCCTCCTTTCTCACGGCCCAGGGCTGAGAGGCTTCTTCTCCCTGGAGCTGCCCATCGGCCCCGAGCTGGCACCCACAGCCAAGGTGCTGGGCTACGCGGTGCTGCCCAATGGTGAGATGGTGGCTGACAGCACCAAGCTCCAGGTGGCCAAGTGCTTCCCTAGCAAGGTGAGAGAAGGCTGATGGAGTCTGGGGAGTTGCTGCCGGGCTCGGTGGGGAGATGTGGGCACTGAGCCTTGTTCTTTAGCGGAGCCTTTCCTCATTCCCTGCAACTGGCTGGTCCCAGACTCTCCTTCCAGGGAGGATTTTCCTTCCTCTACCATTCCTGTTGCTGCTGCAAACCATCTTCTGGCTTTGATCACAGTCCTCACTCTCCATCCTCTGCTGGCTTTTGGGGTCAGGCTGCGGCGCAGAGGTCCTTCCTGGGACCAGCTCCCCTCTCCCCTAACCCAAAGGCTTCCCCTCTCTCCAGGTGAATCTGTCCTTCTCAGAGCAGAGGGCTCTGGTGGGCTCACGGCTCCACCTGAAGGTGGAAGCTGCCCCAGGGTCATTGTGTGCCATCCGCATCGTGGATCAACGCATGTGGTCCTCCAGTCTCAAGGTCAAGCTCAACCCCAGCACGGTGAGTCTGGAGTAACCTCAGTGCTGGGCTGGACTGGACTCACTGCTGGGGCACGGGGACAGTAGTTTCTTACCATTGTCACCCATTTTAGGGGAGGACAGTGGGGACCTTGGGGGAGCTGCCCCTGCAGGATGAATCCTGGGTGGCTGGGAGCCCCCAGCGAGCCCCTGCCACCACCCATGGACTTCGGGGCTTTGCAGAGGAGGTCGTGCGTTACCAACCGGGGGGGCTGAGCCACAAAATTGCTCTGTGGTGCCTCCTGGGGTGGAAACCTTGAAAACAGGGTGCGGGTGGTGGGAAGCATCCCCTGCTCTTGGGGAGAAGAGAGATGGGGCAGTGACGGGTCCCAGTGGAGTGGCTGGGGCTGGCAGCAGGGCAGCAGCACTGCAATGCCCTGGGAGGTGCAGAAGCTCTGGGGCTATGCCAGGGGCAAAAGGGGTTGGAGCTGGGCCAAGAGCATTTCATGTCTTTCTTACCCAAATTTTACTTGTTTGGTTTAGGTCTATAACTTATTCCCAATGTTTCCTGAAGACAGCTATCCTGCTGAAGTTGAAGAACTCGATTCACCTCTCTGTTCGGGAAACGGGTTCTCAGGCTTGATGTTAGGCCGTCCAGCCATTAACCTTTTTGATGTACCATGGAATAACCGGAAAGTTTGGCGCCGCAGCCTGTGGCGCAGGCAGGTACCGGCGTCTGACATCCAGCCAGGCTCCTATGGCCTGGTTAAGGTACGAGCCCTCCAGCCCTACCTCACGCTCCTCTTCCTCCCAGGAAGGATTACTCAGGGTGCAGGGGGCACCCAGTCCCTCACCCAGGCCATGTCTGCACTCACGAACCATGCTCTTACATTGCCCAAATAACATGCCCTGCCTCTTGCTTCGCCAGCCTGGGACAGACATGTGAAATGCATCTGTCAGTCCAGGCACAGCAGCAGTTCACAGTGATGGGGCTAAGCTCTGCTCTTCCCATCGCAAATCCGGGCTTGGAGTAAACAGCATAGATGGATCTGGCGTTCCCCTGCTTTTTGGGGGGTGCGTCTCCCACTGGCAGCAACCCAGGGGTTGGGGCCATTTGGGAATGGAGCGAGCAGAGAAGATCCACCAGATCTTTCCCAACTGTCCCTGGAACTGCAGGAAGGCAAACAGTTTTCCTTGGCACAGATACTCCTCTCTTGCACTCCCATTGCAACATGGCGAGGGGTCCCAATCTTTGGGAATTCTGTTCTGGCATGGGGCTTTAAGTACATGTTGATTCCTTGCTTCAGAGAGGGATGGAAAGGCGTTTTGGTATCTCTGGGCTTCAGCATGGTGCTTTTTTCTCTTGTGTCATGTTTCAGGATGCAGGTTTGAAAACTGTCACCAATGCTCAGCTGGGCTGTGCACCAAACATCCACTTCCAAAGCCCTTTATACCCCCAAGGTGAGCGGAGAGAAACTGTAACAGGCTCCATGCTGGCTGCAGAAGGATGGGTGGGCACATCCTGCCTCTTTCCATCCTTTCTGGCAGCATGTTCAAATCATGCCCCTGTTTGCAGAAGCAGGACTGGAGAAGGATAAGCAGGCCGGTGTCATGCTGGACAGAGGGATGCAGGTGGATTTCCTGGGGACATGGCTGTGGGAGCTGGTCCCTGTGGGGTGAGTAAGAAGCCCCAGCAGACCTCAAGCCAGGGGACTGCCCTTATTGCATCAGCTTCACCTCTGGGTGAGGCACCCAGACCTCTGGTTCAGCATCCATGTATCCAGGAGAGACACTGAGACGTGTCCAGCCCCTTCCCTTGGACCTCAGCACTGACCCCGGGAGCCCAGGGCAGCCTGTCCTGTAGGCAAGGGATGCCATAAGAGATAAGAACACTGATGGTACCTCTGCCCATCACCGAGCGTGTGATGGCCACCAGTGGTCCCCAGGACCTAAAGGAAGGGGGTTGGCATGCTCCTTCTGCTGGCTCTGCCCATCAGACCCAGCCTGCAAGGTCTGTCCATCTTCTATCGCCCTGCAGGGAGGGGGGCTCTGCAGAGGTGATGGTGACAGTGCCCGATGCCATCACTGAGTGGAAAGCCGGGATGTTCTGCACGTCCCCGTTGGGCTTGGGGCTGGCCCCCACCATCAGCCTCACGGCCTTCAAGCCCTTCTTTGTGGAGCTGGCGCTGCCCTATGCTGTGGTCCGCCACGAAGCCTTCACCCTCGTGGCCACTGTCTTCAACTACCTGCAGCAGTGCCTGCGGGTGAGTGGGGCTGGGGAGGGGGCACTGGGCCAGGGGTCTGGTGGGGGCTGATGGAGCCGTGGCCGTGGTCCGGCAGGTTCAGGTGACGCTGGCGGAGTCGGCGGAGCTGGAGGTGTTGGCGGGCACAGGCAGGGTGTACAGAGGCTGTGTCTGTGCAGATGAAGAGAGGACCTTCCAGTGGAGCGTGCGAGCCACCAGCCTGGGTACGGAGGGGACAGCAAAGGGCTGGGGATGGGGAGGAGAGCCCAGCGGCAAGACTCCTTGCAAAACTCCTCTTTGTCACTGCTTTTCTGATCCTTTCCTCCCCCTCCCAGCTCCCTCTCCCCTCCCCTCTCTCCCCTTTCCCTTCTCCACTCTCCAGCTTCTTCCCTCCATTTTCTGGTCCCATAGCACCCATTGCGCCCTTCCCCAGCTCCCTGGGACAGCTCTGAGCTGGAGCCAGCCCCTGAGGCAGTGTCACAGCAATGTCTTCCATCTGCCTCTGCAGAGAAGGTGAATGTCACCGTCATCGCCGAGGCCCTGCGCTCTGAGAAGCTCTGCGGCACTGAGATGCCGGTGGTGCCAGCCCAGGGGCACACGGACACCAAGACAAAACTCGTGATGGTGCAGGTGAGCAGAGCGAGGCAGTGGGCTTGCACCGCCCTCTCGCCAGGAGCAAAGCTGCACCCAAAGCAGTCACCCCCAGAGTGGAGCAGAGCATCTCCCCATCCCTCAGCAAGGCTGGATGGTGCCTGTGGGTGCTGCAACGTGCAGGGCGAGCACCAGCACCCAGCGCAAGGGGAGAGACCGTGTCCGTGCTTAGGTACCATCAGTGGGATGGTGCCTTCCCTTCCCTTTTGGGGTGAGATCGGTAGATTTGAGGCCACTGGCTGTGTGATGTTCAGTTTGCTCCCCTCATCACACCGTGCCATGGGGCTGCTCCAAGGACAGCCTGGCTTGGCCCGGGTGACCCTGAGCTCTCCTGGCCCATCAGAGCCGACGGGCTGCTGGTGGGGATGGGTTCCAGGTAGGGTGTTTGTTGGAGGTGGGGAGGCATTTCTGGGACAGAGAAGGGGAGGCTGACTCTGATCCTGGTCTCATACATGCTGTGTTCCTGGTTTTAAAGCCTCCAAAACCGATGTGAAGGAAAATTGCAGCTGCCTCTGCTCCTGACCCCATCGTACCCCACCAGACAGCCGCGGTCTTGAGGACTGGCAGCCTTTTCCCATCCCTTCGTCCCTTTTACCTGACCCGGCAGGAGCCTGCGGCAACATGGTTGAGATGACGACTCCAAAACCCAGCCCTGCTCCCCAGCAGCCCTGCCATCCTGTGGAGGTCAAGGGCTGCACGGGGAGCAGCCGCTTTGCTGCTCACTGTGGAGTCGTGGTTTCCCTTCAGCTGATGCCAGTGCAATCCCTCAGAGACGGGACCAGGGCTGGTGAGCTGACCCTGGGCTGACCAAAAGCCTTGGGAGATCAGTGCAAGCCTGATGGCTGGGCACGGAGAGGATGCCCAGGGCTGCCCTGAGTGCAGCCCTGACCCTGTCCCTGCTCAGCCAGGTTGAAAAATGAACTAAAATGCAAGTGGGATAAGGGAGGTGAAAGCAGCAAAATGTTTTTCTTGCAAGAAAGCTCCCTTTCTTCAGGCTCTTTCCCACCAGCCCTGAGCAAAGCCAGCCTTGTGTCCCAAAACACACTTTATGTTAGGAGCTCAGCACTCCTGTCTGCCTTAATGATGTGTAAGAGCGCGTACCTTCACTTTGCTTTGCTGAATAAAAAGCTGAGACCAAACCAGAGAGAGCATTCATTGCATGGGCAACAAGGCAGCAGAAGAAACAGTACAACGTGCGGTCAGTGGTGCCTGGTTAGGAGGGGCTGGGGCACAACACACCCTGGCTCCTGCTCCGAAGTCACCAGCAGCACCAAATGACCAATCCTCCGTGTGATATTTCCCCCCAGCAGCGCCACAGGCACCGATCGGAGAGCCAGAGGCCTCCCCCCACAATCGATCTCCCCTTGGCCACGCTGCTCGTGGCCCCCACTGCATCCTGCCCTGTTCCCTGAAGGACTCGGTGTGCCAATGGCCCCGAGCTCCTTGTCACTTTGAACTGTCCCCACGATGTCTGTGGGGGCACTGACCTATGCCCACATCCTGGGGCGGCAGGATGGGCTTGGGGCCATGCTCCCACCTTGTGTCCATGGGGGGTGGTGGGGACCAGCCTCCTCTGGACACCGACACCGTGCGGGGCTGCTCCTGAAGAGCAGGGAGGTGAGCACAGGGCTGTATGTAGCAATACTCGAGCAGGGCAGGCATGGGGAGAGCAGCCGTGGTCATCTGAGAGCTCACGGGAAAGAGGTCAGCCCCATCCCCGGCTTCTCGCAGTGCTGCCTCTGTTTCTCCCCACATCCCCAAAAGGAAGGGGACTGCAAAACCCTAGAGCAGGGGATGCACTCAGGACAGCGTTTGGCTGTCATGGAGCTGCCTCAATTTTCCTAAATTCTCAGTAGGACAGAAAGAGGCACCTCAGCCCGTGCCCCGGCTGGTGTCCAGCTCCCAGGCATGGTGCGCAGAGGAATGAGAGCAGGTGGAGCTGGCATGACAGCCCAACACTGTCCTGCTCCTGTGCCTGTAACTGATTTGATGAAATTGGAGGAAACTGGGCAAAAAGACAGCCTGAGACCTTCAATCAGCCCAAATAGCTACTGTCTGGCTAAATTTGCAATACCTGGAAACAGGCCTTTTTGAGAAATTGCCAGCAATGCAGACTGTTCTCATTATGTCCTCCCTACTTTTGTTTGGGGAACTCATTCCTGCCATCATTTCCCAGCAAACCAGTGTGTAGGTGGGTCCTGCCCCCTGGTTTTGAACCTCTATAGGCTATGGGAACTTTTCCTAAAATTGCAAAAATCCATCAGAGCCTTGAACCCAGGAAGCTGTGGGCAGATGGTAAACATTGCCTTAGCTATATCTGCAGGTTCATGCTGGATCCCTCTGCCAACCCTTGTTTGCTTGCTGGGTGGAAAGCAAAGATCTCTTTTTAGAGCCTGCAGCAGAGCAGACGCAGGTCTACAGCAACCCAACACCTGGAGAAGGAGGCTGTGGCCGTCCCCGACATCCACTTGCAGCTGGAGCCATGAAGACCCCAGCTGCCCTGCCCGTCCTGCTGCTCCTCATCCCGTACCTCACAGCTGGGGCGTCTGCAGCACCGTAAGCCCTCTCTGCGTCTGTCTGTCTGTCTGTGCCTGGTGGGAGGGCATTTAGTCTTGGCTCCTTGGCAGCGCGTAGCGGGAGCTGATCTTTCCCATGCATGTGATTTTTTGGCAAGGGTGGAAGTGCTCAGGCTGGTGGGTTGTCCCTGCCCGTGAGCATCAAGGACTTGGCACCCAGGGGCTGCTGGGGCTGGTGGCTCTGGAATGGTTTATTGTGGGTGCTGCCTCACTTGCAGCTGATGTATGAACAGAGCCTTTGCTTTGCTGAGCTGAGAAGTCAAGGGGAGCCCAGAAGCAGAGCCCTGCACACCAGCACAGGTTTCTGTGCACCCAGAAGCTCTTCAAGACCTCCATGGGATCTGTACTGGGATGTGCCTCATCCCCGTGCCTCTCACATCAGCACTTCTCCTTGCCAGGAGTTATGTGGTCACGTCCCCAGCTGTCATCTACCACCCCCACACAGCGATGCTGTGGGTCCATCTCAGTGGCCTTCAGAAGCCCGTCCAGGTGACCGTCCAGCTGCAGAGTGCAGACAGGACCCATGACATCACACTGCTGGAAAGGAAGGTCCAGGAGCCTCATCTGTACCTGAACATCACCTTCCCTGTAAGTGTCACCCCACGCACAGCCGTAGGCGTGAAGGGGGATGCCCTGGACACCCTGCTGTTTCCAGGCAGAGCAGTTTCCATCAGCTCCCCTGAGTGTGGGACTATGGTCTGACGTGGGGCTGTGAGCAGGCATGACTTCCCCATCTTTTGCCAGGGTCTCATCCCCGCCACAGGCAAAACGATTCTAGGCTCAGCCCAGTTATTCGGTGGCTGAAATAATCCCCTGGTAACAGACCTGCAGACTAGGGCAGGGTGTTGGGGGGACATTTCTTCCCAGCCACTGGCTTGGGGGGAAGGTGTCCCTGTGGGTGAGGAGTGCTCTGGGTCACTTGGAGTGAGCAGAGCATCCTGGCCATGGCATATACCTTGTCCTCACCCAGTGGCTGGTGTTTCCCCTGGCAGGCTCCAGCCCCCACCAAAGGGAAGGAGGAAATCGTAGATCTGCACGTCTCAATCCAAGGAGATTCTCTGGCTGTCTCCAAGAAGAAGAAGGTGATGCTGAGAGCCCTGGAGCCTGGGATCTTCATACAGACAGACAAAGCTGTCTACAAGCCTGGACAGCAAGGTGAGGGGGGCAGGCTGGACCATCCTGCTCTGGGCTGAAGGACCTGGTGGGAGGGGAGTGCAGGAGGCTCAGCCTTACTCCTACACTGCATGGAAATAGGAGGGTTCCTCCTGGGATGCACTGGGATCCCCAGCACTGGCCCAGGGCAATGCCAGGACATGCTGGCAGCGCTGGAGTCTGTGCTGTTTGGGGGGCAGTGCCCCACTGCAGGGCTCAGGGTGGATTTCCATCCACCTTCCCCACGAGGAAACCCCTCCCTGCAGATGCACCCATTCCTGCATCTTCATTTGCTCTTTCTAGTGAAGTTTCGAGTTGTCTCTTTGGATAAAGACTTCACTCCCAGCAATAAGAAGGTGAGAACAGGGCTGCGGAAGGGGGGAGGCAACAGGGCTCCTGTGCACTGACTTCCTACAGTCTTGGCAAGCCATGAGAGAGGTGTGGGAGTCAGCCAGCACCTTTCCCCTTGGGAATCCTGCCCCAGCCAGCTCTGCCTGGGTGGGTGCGCTCCCCAGGGGTGGGGATGCCCTGTGTTGTTCACACAGGCTTCAGGAGGCTAAGGAAAGAGAAAGCAGAATTGCATGTGTGATGTGGGAATGTACCCACTTAAACTTTTGGTTAGGGATGTAGTGATGGCGAGTGGGAGGGATGTAGTGATGGCGAGTGGGAAGCAGGGAAAGTGCTATTGATATCCATCAAGTCATCAGATGCCAGGATTACAGGCAAGTTCAGTCTCTGGCACCCCCGAGCAATCATCTGGGTCTCTGGAAGTGCAGGAGGTTCCCAGATGAAACGGTTGCTGGCTTCTTGCGAAGTTACTAGGATATGTCACCTCTCCATGGCATGCTGGCAGTGCCCTCGGCTCATCCCGGCTAGAGCTGCCCGCAGGCTCAAAATCAATCCCAAAGCAAATTAAAGGGTTGAAAGTTCACAGCATCCCTCAAATAATCCTCACTACTCCATCCACGGCTCCATAGATGTCCCCACCCTGATGAGACCCCAAGGAAGGTTTTGACTTTCTCCTCTAACCATCTCCTCTTCATCTTGCAGCTGCCCCTTGTGGTCCTGAAGGTCAGTCTGATGGAGGGAGGCTCCTGGGTGGTGTGGGCTTGGGAAGGCACCATGGCTGGGAGAGAAGCATAACGCAGCCATGGGCTGTTTTATTGCGGGGTGCTGGGGTTCCCGGGGTGCTGATGCCGCATGTCCCCGTGTGCAGGATCCCAGTGGGAACCGCATCGCGCAGTGGCGGGAGGTGAGCCCACAGCAGGGCATCACGGATTTGTCCCTCCCGCTGGCTGCAGAGCCGGCCCTGGGCACGTACATCATCGAGGTGGAGGGGAAGAGCCATTCCTTCAGTGTGGAGGAATATGGTACGCGGGGACCGGGAGATGCACAGGGGGTGGGAGCCTCACCTCGGCATGTCCCTGTGGGCAGCATGTCTTGGCCCCCCTGGCCCCCCAGGCACCGTTGTCCTTGTCCTGGGAGCGATAACCCTCTGTCCCTTTGCTTCTCCGCCAGTGCTGCCCAAGTTTGAGGTGACCATTGATCTCCCCGCCGTGGTGCTGGAAAAGGACAAGAAGTTCCAGGTGGAGATTTGTGGACGGTAAGCCTGAAACAGGCTGTGCTGGGAAGAGGGAGGGATGGGGGGGTCTGACATGATGTGGTCCATCAGGCACACCCTCACCACCCTCCACCCAACAGGTACACCTACGGGAAGCCTGTCCAGGGGAAGGTCCAGGCCAGCTTGTGCCAGTCCTTCAGGTACATCGGGATCCTGTACAGCCTTAATAGTGCCCTCCAGAGAGAGAATTGCATCGAGGTTAGCGGGCAGGTGAGTACAGCTGGGGAGTGGGTGCCACTGGGACAGCCCCTTCCCAGGACTGCTGCTAACGGGGTTGAATCTCTCCTGCCAGACTGAGAAGAATGGCTGCTTTTCAGCAGAGGTTTTGTTGACCGCCTTCAACCTTACCAGCTCCACCCATGAGAAGCAACTCCAAGTCGAGGCATTGCTGGTGGAGGATGGGACAGGTAGGGACAGTGGTGTTCTCCTCCTTGGGAATGGGCTTTGCTGCTGGTGCATGGTTTTGCATTCATCCCTGCGTGCACCCAAATGCATGTGGCACAGTGGTATTGGTCTTCTCCAGGGAAGCCCAAAAGCTACGCTGTGATTTAGAGGTGCACGTGTGCAGGGACTGGGTCCAGGTGGGGATGTGAGCCAGGTCAGATGGGCAATACTTCTAATTCTGTCCAGAGAAATGGTTGGGAGGCAAAAATGCCTTTCCAAGGTCCAACAACTCTCCGGATGCTATGGCTAGCAGTGAGTCGAGTCCTTGTGACACAAAGCACTGGTTTCACCCAGTCCGGTGGCTTGGCTTCGTTCTTCAAGATAATCCACCTCACCCACCACCTCAGTCCCACCAGAAATGACTGCCAATGGCTTGGCTTCAGGAAAAAAAAAAAGACCAGGGGTTGTCCCAGGTGCACCAGCACTGAGGTGGCCCTGCATCATGGTGCTTTGGTGAAGCACCTTTTGTGAAGTCTCTGCAGCCAGCTGCGCCTCGGCTTTAGGTCTAAAACATGCTGTAGATGTTTTGCTCCTCTTGTAGAAGGTGCGAGCTGTGCTTGAGGCTGCTGGCTGCGGAGGGAAAGCCTAAAATGTCCAGGGACCTTTTCTGCACTGTGACGGGGAGCTGGCAGCAGCTAACCTGTGCCCTGTGTCCTCGCAACACCCTCAGCTCCCCACTCCCTCTCCACAGGGCTGGAGATGAAAAATACCAAGAGCTGCAAGATTTTACCTGAAATCCTCACTGTCACCTTTGAAAACACTGATGATTTCTACAAGCCCGGCATCCCCTACACTGGGACGGTAATGAGGGTGTCTCTGCACCCTGCAGGGCTCCCCTGCACCCTGCTGCACCCAATCCTGCTCCCTCTGACACCCAGCCCCACTCTCCCACAGCTGCCCTCTGCCCCACGGCTGCAGCCCAACCTGGGGCATCTCCCTGTCCCTCCCGGTACAGATGCTGCTGAAGGGAGCCAGCGGCGCCGTGCTGCCGCAGAAGCAGCTCTTGCTTGTCGTTAGCCAGCAAGGAAAAGATACGAGACAGACCTTCCTGACAGACAGATCTGGGAGAGCCTCCTTTGAGCTGGAGACCTCTGGTTGGAGTGGCACCGTCCACCTGCGTGTAAGGGACCCATCTCCCTCCCCTCAGGGGTCCCTGTGCTGCTTTCTCCAGTAGTACAGGGCTGGGCACCTCTCCAAGCCTGCATCAGCGATGCCTGCTCCTGGGACCAGCACCTTGTGGGCTGCTGAACAACTTCACCTCCCTGACTTCTACCTCCATTGCTCAGGGTCAAGTCAAGGAGACAGCTCACACCCAGAACGACGGCTCGACACCCATCTACCAAAATGCTTACTTGTACCTCGTCCCCTTCTCTTCGGCGAGCAGGAGCTTCCTGCGGATCCGGCGGTTGGAGAGCGAGCTGCCCTGTGGCCAGCCCCAGCAGCTCTGGGTGGACTATCTCTTCAGCAAGGAAGCCTTGGGGACTAAGCTGGAGAGCCTGGATGTGGTCTTCCTGGTAAGTCCCAGCCCAGGGAGGTTGGGCAGTGGGCGTTAGGGCGGTTGTGTGTGAAGGTCCACATCTACACACGCATTCGTGGTTGTGTCCCTGAGGACAAGACAATGAGCAATCTGTCCTGGCTAGACCAAGACACCTATGCCTGTTAGTAGAGGTGTTTGCTAGTACTGTTGGACCTGCATGCCAGTGGGAGATGTTGTGGGGGCTGGAGGCTGGACAAAGTCAAAAACCATCCCTACACTCTTGCTCTTGGGTCCATCCTCCGTCAGGGCATTTTGGTTCCACACAAAGCATCAGTTTACTTGTTCCCATCTCCTCCTCTGCAGGTCCTGGCCAAGGGGACCATTGCCACCGTCCTCAGGAAAGAGGTGCCTGCAGAGGCTGGTAGGTCCCAAGGCATGGACGAGCTGTGCAGGGCTCTGCTCTCCGTGCCTGGTCCTCATCTCCCCTCCTTTCTCACGGCCCAGGGCTGAGAGGCTTCTTCTCCCTGGAGCTGCCCATCGGCCCCGAGCTGGCACCCACAGCCAAGGTGCTGGGCTATGTGGTGCTGCCCAACAGCGAGATGGTGGCTGACAGCACCGAGCTCCAGGTGGCCAAGTGCTTCCTCAAGAAGGTGAGAGAAGGCTACTGGAGTTGGGGAATGACTCCATGGCTTGTCCATAGCTGCATGCCCTGAGCTCCATCCTGCTCCAGATGTATCATAGTGTCTCTTTAACCCATGCCCTGATCCCCAAACACTTAGGCCTGATTTTATCCTTGTCTAGAAGAGACCTCCATGTCTGTGGCTTGGTCCTGTTCCTCCATGGGAGGTGGCTCCCCCTCCTGCCCCTGACGCCCCTGTCTCTTCCCAGGTGAAGATGGCTTTTTCGGAAGACAGGGCTCTGCCCGGCTCGGCGCTGCAGCTGGAGCTGGAGGCTGCCCCAGGGTCCCTGTGTGCCGTCCGCGCCGTGGACCGCAGCGTGCTGCTCTTGAAGCCCGAGGCTGAGCTCACCACGGAGGTGGTGAGTGGTGGCACTGCCCAGGGTCCCTTCTGCAGCCCCAGGGACCAGCCAGGGATGGGGGTGGGAAGAGATGACATTGGCTTGGACCTCCCTTATGGGGACTCAGTGCCATGGTGGCTCCTGGGCAGTCCTACTCCCGGCCAGGGGGTAGGTGCCTGGCTCGTTTTGTACCTAGCACACGTTTTTGTACTTAGCACACATTTATTCCCAGGTCTACAAAGTACTCCCTGAATTCAACTACCCTCGAAGCATTCAGGACCCATCACCCTGTTCAGCATTTTCCTGGGACTATCCCCCCAGCTTTGACGTTCCCATCCTCCCAGTTTTACGGAGGCAGCGAGACTTCTTTCGCTCAAGGAGGCGTGTCTTACCTTTCCTGAGGACTTCCCAGAGGGACACCTACCAGTTATTTCAGGTAAAGGCCCTGCCCGCCTGTGCCTCCTAGTTACTCTTTGTCCAGGAGCTGGCTGTGCTTTGCTCAGGGTGCTGGGCAAGCACAGCGATGTCCCATGAAAGCCACACTCGTGGCAAAGGTCTTTCCCGCAGACCCCAGGCTCCAGTCCTCCTCTACTTGTTGCCTTCTGCAGCCCTGTAACTATTTACTGCTGGGATGGAGATAGTCCTCCTGCTGGGTTTCAGAGATGGACAACCTCTTTTCTTTCCACAGAACGCAGCACTGAAGCTTTTCACCAATGCCAAGACCAGAGATGTTTGCGAAAAGAGGTTCGGCTTGCCCGAGGTGCTGGGTTCCCAAGGTCCCAGAGGTCAGCACAGCCCTCAGCTTGCTCGCTCCACTGAGCCCTGTCGGGAGAAAAGAGCAAAGAACTGGTGCCCCGTCCTGGCTCCCATGTCCTCAGAAGGACTTGGAGCCATCCTGAAAATACGCTCGGCACCAAAAGGGATTGAAGAGGATTGAAAAGGATTTTGACAATCTTCATGCTGCCTGCAGGCGAGGTCCAGCTGAGACGCAGAGACCTATGGAACCCAATTTCTGCTCTGCCTTTTCCAGGTGGCTTTAGATCCTATGTGACCTCTGTGAGGGAAGAAACCGTCCCACAAGTAATGTACAGTGTTGCCTCAGAAGTAATGGACGTTGGTATCCCAGTCGTCGCTGTCCAGGAAGAGCCACCAGCACCCCGGACGTATTTCCCAGAGACATGGCTGTGGGACCTGGTCCCCGTGGGGTGAGTGAGGATGGTCTCCATGGGGCTGGTCCTCTCCCCACCTCCCCTCCTGCATGGGAGAGAGCCAGCTTAGCTGGGGGTGATACCAGCTGTGGGTGAACGTGGTGCTATGGCCTCAGCATGTTCTCCATCCTGCAGGGAGGGGGGCTCCACGGAGATGACGGTGACAGTGCCCGACGCCATCACTGAGTGGAAAGCCGGGATGTTCTGCACGTCCCCGTTGGGCTTGGGGCTGGCCCCCACCATCAGCCTCACGGCCTTCAAGCCCTTCTTCGTGGAGCTGGCGCTGCCCTACGCTGTGGTCCGCCACGAAGCCTTCACCCTCGTGGCCACTGTCTTCAACTATCTGCGGCAGTGCCTGCGGGTGAGTGGGGCTGGGGAGGGGGCCCTGGGCCAGGGGTCTGGTGGGGGCTGATGGAGCCGTGGCCGTGGTCCGGCAGGTTCAGGTGACGCTGGCGGAGTCGGCGGAGCTGGAGGTGTCGGCGAGCACGGACGAGGTGTACGGTGGTTGTATCTGTGCGGACGAAGCGAGGACTTTCCGGTGGGGCGTGCGAGCCACCAGCCTGGGTACGGAGCACCGGGGCCACGGCAGGATCCCCCTGCCCTGCTGCTTGGGGACCCCCTTGGAGGAGGGGGTGGGCAGGGAGGACAGGAGCAAATGCAGTGCCACCTGGGAAGCTCTCCTCCGCTCCACTTTCACCTTCCCCATTGCCTCCCAGCACTGCTTCTCAACCTGGTGACCCCCATCCTGACCCAGCCAGCCCCACACGAAGTCCCAGGGCTGAAGCAAGCCCATGGGGCTGCGGTGCAGGCTGGGGGGCTCTGACGGGACTGAGTGCCCCACTTGCATCTGCAGGGGAGGTGAACATCACCGTCAGCACCGAGGCCCTCAGCTCCGAGGAGCTCTGTGGCAACGAGACGCCCGTGGTGCCGGCCCAGGGGCGCGTGGACACCGTGATAAAGCCCTTGCTGGTGCAGGTCAGATGGCTTACGGAGAAGGAAAGTGGGATAGGTTTGGGGACAGGGTCCGAGCAGCCTTTGGGGCACAGCATGAGAACTGGGAGCGGGACAGCACCCAGACCCGAGCCCAGGTTGCAGGCGAGACCCTGGGGGACAGGGGGACATGGCTGATCCCTTCTCCTGACCAACTCTGATGCTGCTTCCCCACAGCCTGGGGGGATCCTGGTGGAGAAGGCGCACAACTCCCTGCTCTGCCAGGAAGGTAGGACTGGCTGGGGGTGTCTGGCAGTGCCACGGGGATGTGGGGCAGGGATGCTTGGCCACTGGTCACGAGGGCCACCAGGCCAGAGGAGCCAAGGATCAGGGTCCCTAGGGGCTCCCGGCTGAGATGCTGCAACCCAGCCTTGAGCCCATGGAGGGTTGGAGCAGGAAGGGGGTGGGCGAGGGTGCTGTGGGGCTAGGCTGGAAGGAGCTGGGCATCCCTGCTGTTGTTGCCGGGCATCCCCACTGTTGTTGCCCTCCATCCCCGCAGCTGCTGAAGAAATCTCCCTGGAGGTTCCTGCAAACATCTTGGAGGGCTCCCAGCGAGCCCACGTCACTGTGATGGGTAAGGAACAGGCAGGGGCCTGGGGACCACCCGAGGCAGGAAGGGTGCAGAGCTCCAGGGCCCAAGCTCAGCAGGATGTTGGACCACCCAGAGCTGGGACAGAGGAGATACAGGGTGCTGGTGGCAGGGGGGGCACAGTCAATGACGGTGCTCCCCATGTCCCCCTGGGACAGGTGACATCATGGGCAACGCTCTGCAGAACCTGGACCACCTCCTGGCCATGCCCTATGGCTGTGGGGAGCAGAACATGGTTCGCTTCGCCCCCAACATCTACATCCAGCAGTACCTGGAGAAGAGCGGGCAGCTGCACCCCGACATCCGTGCCAAGGCACAGGGCTTCCTGCAGAGCGGTGAGCGTCCCCGGTCCCCTCCTCTCCCCATCCCACCCTGCCTTGCTGCTGAGGGACACCACGGCCCCATATCCCCCCCTCCCCATTTTCTACCTGCACCCCGGGGTGGGTCTGGGCTGCAGGCTGCCTCTAGGATCCCCTGGGGATGTAAAGACTCGTCCCCATCTCCTCCCCACAGGGTACCAGCGAGAGCTGCTCTTCAAACATGATGATGGCTCTTACAGCGCCTTCGGGAAGAGTGATCCCACGGGCAATACCTGGTGAGGGACCCCATGGGGCTCAGGCAGGCTGTGCAGCAGCATCTCTCCAGGGACTGGCAGTCCCAAGGCTCCTCCAGCCACCAAGCATATCCCAGCCCCGTCTCCCATCCCTCCAATGTCTCTCTGGCTCATAGGTTGACAGCATTTGTCCTCAAGTCCTTCGGGCAAGCCAGAGCCTACGTGGCCATTGAGGAACGGCACATCCAGGATGCGCTGCACTGGCTGCAGAAGCAGCAGCGGCAGACAGGTTGCTTCCGCAGTGTGGGAAAGCTCTTCAACAACGCCCTACAGGTGGGTCGGTGGGCTGGGGTGGGACATGGGGACTTGGGTTGGTCCCAGCATGTCCCCGGTGTGTGGTCTAGGCAGTGGGGGAGTCCCCGTGCCAGTGGCACGGCATGGCCGGACCCGTCTCTCTCTGTCCCCTTTGCAGGGAGGCGTCTCGGACGAGCTCTCGCTGTCGGCTTATGTCACGGCTGCGATGCTGGAGCTGGGGCTCTCCCCAACGGTGAGGATGACCCCATCTGGTGGGGTGGGGATGGGTGCTGGGGCAGGGAGTCCAGCTGTTCTGGGCCACCTCCTATCCCGAACTGGGCACAACTGGTCTCACTGGGCAGAACTGGGGACTCTGAGCAATGCCCACACCCATGGGCTGGCTCCTGACTCTGCTCCCACGCCAGGACCCGAAGGTGAGCTCAGCCCTGCAGTGCCTGAAGGCTTCGGCCACGGACAACCCCTACACGCTGGCGCTGCTCGCCTACGTCTTCGGGCTGGCGGGGCACAGGGAGCAGCAGCAAGTCCAGCTGCAGAGGCTGGCCCGGCACAACGTCAGCGCAGGTACCACCCAACATGGGCAGTGGCACTTCCAGGCAGTGTCACCCTCTTGCCTAGGTCACCCCATCCCAGCCCCCCTGGGACCCCTGGAGCCGGGGGCTGAGCTCCCACCCCCTTCTTTCCCAGGGGGGGAGCTCTACTGGCAGATGAAGGGGAAGGCTCTGGTCCCCTCGCAGCCCTCCTGGGCTGTCGCCGCACCGTCAGAGGTGGAGATGACCGCCTATGTCCTCCTGGCCTACCTCTCCCAGCCCCAAGTGTCCTCTGCCGACCTGGTGACTGCTTCCCAAATCGTCCGCTGGCTCAGCAAACAGCAAAACCCCTATGGGGGCTTCGCCTCCACGCAGGTACCGGCACCAGGGTCCATGGGGCTGCTCTACAGCCTCCCTGTATCTGCAGTGAGGGGTGACTCTGGCTCGATGCTTTCTCCATGCCCAGGACACGGTGGTGGCCCTGCAAGCCCTGGCCAAGTACGCCGCCCTGACATACAGCAGCAATGGGGACTTCACTGTGACGGTGACGTCCCCGACGGGCACCACGCAGGACTTTGTGCTGCACAACAGCAACCGGCTGGTGCTGCAGCGGGCGGATCTGCATCAGCTGCCTGGTACCTACGGGGTGCGAGCCCACGGGCAGGGCTGCGCCCTGGTGCAGGTGGGTACGGCCGGGGGTCCCTGTCCCTGTGCAGTGCCCGCTTGGTGGCTCTAACCCTCCTGCATCACCCCAGGTGACCCTGCGCTATAACACGCCACCCCCTCCGAGTGCGGGGACGTTTGACCTCCGCGTGGAGACAGAGCCTGGGGAGTGCACGGTGGATGCCCGCGCCCGATTCCGCCTCGTCCTCCGGGCACGGTAGGGCTTGGGGCTGTCCCCAGGGTTTGGGGGGGCTGGGAGCAGCCAAGGAGGGAGGGCAGACCCCAAACCCACCCCGGGGCTCTGTCCTTGCAGGTACACAGGGGAGCGTCCCACCACCAACATGGTTGTCATCGAGGCCAAGCTGCCATCTGGCTACATCCCGGACAAGAGCTCCATGGTGGAGGTGAGAAGCCCCTGCTACCCCCAGAACCCCCTCTGTCCCACTGGGGCACCCACCATGCCACTGAGTCCCTGCCCCTCGGGGGCAGTGGGACATGGAGGGGCACCCACTCTGGGTGCTGGCCCTCGCTGGGCCACCCACCGAGCAGCTTTTGCCCACCTTGAGCTGTGTCCCTCCAGATGAAGAGGCAGAAGCTGGTGAAGAAGGTGGAGGTGCAGCTCGACCAGGTGACGATTTACCTGGACCAGGTGAGATGGGGCATGGGGACAGGAGCAGGACCCCACGTGCTGGGGCATGGGGATGCTTCTCCATTGTGGATGGTTGCACCTCACCCTTGGGCCGTCTCCACAGCTGACAAAGGAGAAGGAGGAGATCTTCGCCTTCACCGCCACGCAGGACTTCCCAGTGAGCAACCTCCAGCCCGCCACCGTGACGCTGTACGACTACTATGAGACAGGTGAGCCCCACCAGGGATGTGGCCCCACAGTGCCCGGCCCCACTGCCACCCCTTGCAACCCCAAAGGCTCAGAGGGGGGATCTGGCTGAGCTTTCGGTTCA
This sequence comes from Haliaeetus albicilla, assembly GCF_947461875.1. Lineage (NCBI taxonomy): Eukaryota > Metazoa > Chordata > Aves > Accipitriformes > Accipitridae > Haliaeetus > Haliaeetus albicilla. The sequence continues at coordinate 5,432,015 of NC_091489.1, read as the reverse complement.
CATTGATGAGTTTTGGCTCATTAACGGGAGCAGCTCACCCTGAGCCCACTGGTCACCATCCTTCCCATTGCAGGTGACCGCACAGATGCTGCCTACAGTGCACCTTGCAGTTCAGGTAGGGGCCAAACCTGACAGGGGAGAGGGGTGACCCCACCATCGGGCCCCTGACAGGGACCCACCAACCCCGAAGGGCCAACCTGGGCTGTGCTGAGCCCTTGGACCCAGGGGAATGAGGAGCCCAGCCAGGAGCGTGGAGCCCTGGATTGATCGACGGGACTTGCTGGCCAGAACTTGAGGGGCTGGACGTCAGGGAGGACCTAGGTGTCCAGGTTGTGGGGTGCAGAGGGCGACTGTGCCTCTTTGAGGGGGCTCAGACCCCCATCAGCCCTGGCCTTCCTCCTGTGCACCGTATGGAGCTCCCCATCCATGGGTTTGGGGTCACACAGGGGATGAGACACTGAGTTCCCAAGGATGGAGCTCAGCTGGAGGAACAGAGGTGGCCAAGGGTGGCTGGGGGGGCAGAGGGGCTCTCCTCTCACAGCACACCTGTATTTGATTTTGAAGAGGCTGATGGTCAGGAACAGGAAAACTTCTAGCACAGCCTGAAGCCTGGCAGCTGGTCCCCTCTGCTCGCCCCAACTCCCTCACCCACTGAGGACCAGGATGGCCGACGGTCTCTGCTCCCAGCCTGGCCCCAGCCCCTACCCTCCACAGGGGTGGAATGTGGCCCAGCGATACTCACAGCACTGCCAGCGCACAGCTCGCTCTGGACTCAGCCACCTCTCCCGGTAGCGCAGCTCCCAGCCCACCAGCACCCAACGGAGCCACAACCAAGGGGCTGATGCAGACCCACGGGCAGAAACGTCTTGCTGTTTCTGCAAGCCCCTGCCAGAGATAGTTGACTTTGGTTGAGCAGCCAAGTGGTGGCTTTACAGGGACACCCCTGTGCATCTCCCCCCTAACACCCTGAAGGAGCTCTGGGGCACCAGGTCTGGCCCCTCCGTTCCCCATGGCACTTGAATGGGACCAAGACCTCCTCGCTCCCGTCAGACCAATTGTCCCTTCCCCAGCAGGTTCCCACCACCACTCACCCCATCTTGCTCTCCCTGAAAGTCACGCTGCTACCCTAGTCTCCTCCTTGGCACTAACATGGTGCCACTGTCACCAAGAGGGACCTGGGGACACCTCCCCAATCCCATCAAAACAGATTCAGGCGTTCGTTGACGGAGAGAAGCCGCAGTTCCCCCAGCCCCTGCCCTGGGTCTAAATAAATACATTTGTTCAAGTGATCTTTTCTCTTGGTCTTTCTTTTCCTAAACTTGCAGGGTCCCACACCTGGAAGGCGTACAGATGGACAGGCGGTGGGGATGGGGTGGCTGCTGTGGACTGTCTTGGTTGGGGCATGGAGGGTGGATGTCAGGCTGGCTGGCTGCAGGGCAAGTTAATTGCTGTTCAGCTGCTTTGCCAGAGATAAAATGAGGCGCGCTGAGGCAGGTGGGCTCCCCGAGACATTAGCAGAGAAGCACAGAACCCACCCACCCAATGGTCCTCTCTGCCTGCCAAACAGTGCATGAAGGGATACAGCAGCTCACAACACAGGTCCCTCACCTTGCCAAGACACAGGACACATCCTGGTGCAGCCTCAGACTGGGGTTTAATTCTGCCATAACCGAGGAGTTGCTCTGGGCAGACTACTAACACCCACCTGCTTCAGGGCTCAGCACCCACCGTCCTGCGACCTCGGTGACAAATATGGCCCAGGGAGCCGTCCCCCTGAGCCACAACCTCTCTGGGGACAGCGAGGGCTGGCGTGGATATTCACGCCTCCTCCGCAGGGCAAGAGTCTCCCAACAGAGCCAGCAACGGTGAGAGACCTGGAGATGCAGCCACGCAGCGAGCACGGGAAGGGGGTCGATGCTACTGTGCTGAGGCCAAATAAACCCTCCCTGCCCCACCAGAGGACAGGAGGCAATGTCACATCAAGGCACGGACTAACAGCAACATGTGGCTAAGTCACAGTCCTGTCCCCATGATGGGGGATAGCGTCAGGGCGAGCCGGCTGCTCCCAAGGCCACGGTGGGAGGACAGGAGCCAGCGCTGCCCCGTGCTCCAAGCCAAGTCCCTTGCCGAGGACGGAGCTGGTCCCATATCACTTATGGCGTTTTTTCTTCTGTTCTTTGCGCTTCTGAGCCCTCACGTCCTTCTTCAGGCGGCTGTCGACAACCTTGAACTGGCCCTTGACGCCAGGAGGACGGCGCACCCGGGGTCCTACGCCTTTCTTAGCCACCAAGTAGGTGACCTGCCGTTTCTCCTTGGCCAGCCCAGCCTTCTTGTAGATGCTGTGGGAGAATGACAAAAGGTGAGACCGAGACCCCAGCACCCTGGCCCAGCTCCAGCAGTTTGGCTTTGGGACGTATCCAAAGAGCAATATTGGGTCCCACCACTCCTCTGGGCCTCTGTGCCCCAAGATGGGGCTCCCTTGCTTGCTCTGCCATCCCTCAGCCTACACCCAGATCCAGCCCAGCCTTTGCCAGCCCTGCTGGGTTACACGCAGGAGCTGTCCCCGAGCTGTGGCCGCAGGGAAAAGGCATTGCAAACCAGCCCAGCACAAGACAAAGGACCTGGATCTCAGCTTCGCCACTCACCGCCGCAGCTGGGCCACCTTCTCCCGCTCTGAGATATCCACCGTGCTCACCACGGCCTCTGCTTTCTTCTTCATCTGCTCCATCTTCTTCAGCATCTGTGGGGACAGCGAGGGTGAGGGACAAGGGGGATCAGAGGAGGGACAGAGCACCTGGGAGGGGAAACAGAACACCCGTTCAGGTTCACAGCCCCACTCACCCGTCGCTTCTTGCGGGCCTTGGCCTCTGCCACCTTCTTGATGGGGCGGGCGTTGATTTCACGCCAGCGCTGCCGATATGCTTCAACTGTCTGCCGGTCCACGGGTATCTGCTTGCGCCGGTGCTGCTTCTCCTCCTCTGTGAACCATTCTGGCAGCTCTCCCTCATCCTCGTTGAAGGAATACCTGATGGGGGACTCGGGTGAGTTGTGAGCGGGACATGGGGTCCCCACAACAACACATCTGCCACCCCCATGGCCTGTCTCATGGTGGGAGACCAAACGCTGCTCCCCCTTCAGCACCCACAGCTGCAAGTACCTGTTGAAGGAGTCATCAATCAGGTCCCGCTTGGCCTTTTTGGAGGTGGCGATGACGGAGCCAAGCGCCAGGCCCTCTGCATCCAGGACACGGGCTCTTTTCACTGCAGCATATGGACAGAATAAAGCTTCGCCAACCTGCAAGCAGCCCTGCCAGCCCAGATAAGCATGGTCTGCTGTCCTGCCTCCTGTCCCTAAAGAGGGACTCACATGGTATTGCTGGGCACACATGGGTCCAAACAGCACCCCCCACTCACCTGGGTTCTCAATGGGCACCACTTCAAAGCCACACGGCTCAACACGGCCCCGCTTCCTCCCCACTGGTGTTGGTGGCCTGTGAAGAAGAGAGTGGTCAGGGCTGGGGTCCTCACCTCCCAGCTCTCCAGGACTGTGGAGCTGGGGGAGAACATCCAGACCACCCCCCTCTCAGCCCTCACCTCTCCTCGTCACTGCTGCTGTCATCATCGCTGCTCTGTTCATCCTGCTCTTTACCAGCGTCAGGTCCTGTGTCTGCGGCAGGTTGGGGCTCAGCTGGAGCTTCTTCCTGGGGTACATTCTTCTTCTGCCCTTTCCTTGTTGCTTTGTCTGGGGAACAGGAACCACTGGGTGAGACAGGGTTGAGGCAGGCCCCACTTCAAATCATTCCTCTAGAGACCCAGCTCATTAACGCTACACTAATGCCAGCTCATTAACTATGTAACGATACAGGCTGGAAACAACCTCTGGAGATCTCTGGTCCTGCTCAGGCCAGCATCCCTATCATGGTTTGATCCAGTGTCCCAGACTGGCCTGTGGGGCTGTCCCTCTGTGCACCCACCCAGCGATGCAGCCCCCCACTAACCTCTCTGAGACTCGCGCTGTCTCTCAGCCAACATCTGCGACTGCCCCAGCTCCAGGCCCTCATCTGCATCGTCCTCGATGCCAGCAAAGGCGTCCTGGGGATTGGGAGCAGCCAGTCAGGAGACACAGGGCAGACCCAGGGAGCTGCTGGGGCTGAGGCTGCCCTGTCATTTCTGGCCCAGTGGGACTCACCTTTCCAAACCACAGGCTGGTCTGCCGTTCCTCCAGCACCGACTTCTCCTCCAGGGGCACCAGCAGGGGATTCTCCTCTTCTGCCCCTTCCTCCTCCTCTTCCTTCTGCTTAAATTTCACCCTGTGACAAACAGCAGCACGATCAATGCCCCCCAGCCAGGACGGGGTGTGCCCACTGCCAGATTCCGGAGCTGCTCCAAAGGAAACCCCTGCCCCAGGGTGGCCTCTCCCAGCTCTCACCTCTTTGCACCCTGCTCTCGCCTTTCTCGCTCCAGCCGGCGCTGACGGGCCTCTATCTCAACCAGCTCCTCTGGGTCCAGATCGCTGGCCAGGGACACATCGTCCTCTTCTTCATGATCTGAGATATAAATATCATCGTCCCCAGGTCCTATCTCCAAGAGGGCATCTGCTGATGCCATGTCCCCCCGGGTCACTTCATTCAGCAGCTGCAACGCAAGTAAGACAAGTCACAAGCTACAGTCCATCAGCCATGTGCCCACCACTGTCTTGGCTCTGGGAGCCTGGCCTCCCCCTGCCCCACACACCGGGGTCCTGTGGATAGTCCGGAGGGAGAACATGCTGGTGTCACCATCATCAGCGATGGAGACACCAGGGAGGTCCATCTTCAGCTCCACACGCTCACGCTGCTTCCGCTGTTCCTTCAGGATTTTCTTCTTCTTTCTGGAAGAGACAAAGGAATAAGGCTACACTACCCGCCTCCCCCCACTCCCCCCATCCCAGAGGCTCATCCACTGCCACATCGGTGGCAGATGTCCCTCAGCAACACTGTCATCCCCCTGTGAGGTATCCCCAACCCTGAGACAAAGGGGGGCCCATGCCAGCTTGAACAGCCGCTTCACCTGCTGGGAGGAGCAATGACCCTGAGGACCCCAGATCCACAAACCCCACCCACTGTGAACAGAGGGACAAGCTCTGATACTACCACCCTCTGTCCCCATGGCTGGAGCTTTCGGGTGCTCTGCTGGCCTGGTGCTCCCTCATCTCTCCTCATGTGAGATCTTTTTACCTCTTTAACTCTGCCAGCTCCTTGGCTTTCATCTCTGCCAACGCCAGCTCTACCTCCTCCTCTTCCTCTTTCACCACCTCATCAGCTGCGGCTCTTGGCAACGTCTTCTTCTCCTTCTTCTCCTCCTCTTTGCCTTCCTCCTCTTCACCGGAGCTCAGGCTGCCAAAAGGAAGGAGCTCAGACCATCTCTCCTGATGGCAGGCCCATCCCACCGCGTTTGCGCTCCGGGGCAGCCCTGTTATTCCTACTTGATATCCAGCTCCTTCGCCTGCTCTTTCAGCTTTTTGGCCAAGAAACGCCGCAACTTTGTCCTCCAGTTCAGCAGAGCTCTGTGGGGGAAGGCAGACCATTAGACACCCACCAGGCCTGGCGTAACGCCTTGTCCCAGTCCCCCCCCAGTACCTGAGCTCTTTGCGTCCCAGCACACGGATGTCCTTGCAGCACTGACGCAGCTCCTCCGTGGTGGAACTGTGATTCTCCAGCTCACCGTCCCCCAGTGTGATCTGGACAGAGCAAAGTTAATCAAGCATGTATGTTAAGTCCCTTTCTTTAGTAAGGATCATCAACTTATAAAACACAAGCAGAATGACTGGCTAAACTCCAGGCAGGCTCCTGCCCTGCCTCCCCTCCGCAAGAACAGGAATGGGGCCATTGCTGGGGCACTTGGCCCCTTCTTTTCATCGCTCTGTGCTCCTGGGGATGTCTCACGGGCCACCAAGGTCCCACTCACTTCAGGCACTCACCTCATTGGCCTTGGAGAGGAAGTCAACAGGGTTGGGAGCCTTGAGGAAGTCCATCAGGGTGAAGCGGTGGTAGAGAGTCATGTCGCCATCTGCGTACCCTTCTGCCTACAGGAAGAAGGAGCTGTAGGAGTCGTAGCAGGGCACAAAAGCAGCTTCAACCATCCTTAAAGCATGAATGATGTCACATAACTTGCGTCTTGCTGCAGTGTCCACCTAAACGTGCCCACATGACTTAGGACAAGGGCAGGCTACCAGCCCCAACCCGCCAGCTCCACTGCATCTCCCAGTACCACCTCAGACACAGACAGATGACAGTGATACAGGTTTGTGAAGCTCCATGCCCAGCTGAGGCTACCTGACGTGGCCTTTAGCGTCTTGCGTCCTAAAGACACTTCACAAAGACACAAACCCAGCATCCAACTATTGTAGGAGGGTTTTAGTGATCCATCCTCAGCCTCACAACTTGTTCACCGCTTCCACATCACTACACTGCTTTCTAAGGCTGTAAACCTCCCCAAAACTGGCTGTTCCACCACTTTGCGTTCCCATATCTTTTATTTTCCTGAGAGACTTTGCTTATTATAATCTCTTCGACTCCAGTCCTCAGCATCTTTAGTGTGTGTTTCGCCTGGCTGCCCAGTGAAGCAAGCTCATACCTTTGGCTTCTTTTTGCTGACCAGCTCACTAACAGACTTAGTCTGAACCTCCACCTCCTTGAAGGCATATTTTGGGTCAAAGAACTTGCTGTCAATTTTGTCCGGAGCCTGATACCCTGGGATGGAGGAATCAGAGCTATCAGTAGGTGAAAAGCCAGCCCCATCCCAGCAGCTGCAGGTCCTCCCAGCCGCTCACCCTGGCACACCACGAAGATCTCAGCGGACTCGTTGCGAGAGGCTTGGGGCTTGGTCGCCTGGACCTTGTGGAAGAACTGCTGGAAGATCCAGAGGAGTGGCTGGTAGTCCCGGGAACGAAAAACCTTAGTGATGAACCAGCCTCCCTTGCAGAGGAATTCGCAGGCCAGTTTCAGGGCCATAAGGGTCAAGTTGGCTGGAGCAGGGAAGAAGAGCAGTCAGCAGTCGTCACTGTCCCCACCGCCCAGCTCCTTGTCCCACACCACACACCACTGCCACCCTGCCCTGCCGGGGTACGAGATGTGCCTGCCCTTGCACCCCCCAGACCGTGCCAGGCCACATGCCAGCCCCGGGCAGGCCTCACCTTGGGAGTAGGCGTCATGCACCCAGCTGGCTCCCACGTTGGGCGCTCCGTCATTCAGCACCACGTCCACCTTCCACGTCTGCAGCTCCTTGCGCAGGGCCTGAGGGATGGGGACATGTGTTTGTCCCACTAACCCCTCTGCAAGAGCCAACAGGCAGCAGCCCCCGCCCCTGTCAGCTCAGCTCAGCCCCCTGCCTCTGTCCTACCCCATAGTGAACCCCAGCTAAGCAGGTGGGGTGATGCCCCCTCCCATCGCAGATGGACCTGCTGAGACCCAGACTGGCATGTGATGCTTGGGGCAGGGGAGACAGGTTTGTACCTGGCGGCACTTTTCAGTGGTGATGTCCTCCTGCAGCGTCACCACGTTGGGAATGGGCTTGATGGGGACCAAGTCCACCCCTGGTGTAAGGAAGAAATATGAACACTGCAACCTCTCAAAACTGGGCTCCAGCCCATCCCATGCGGCTTCCCCACCCGCCCTCTCCTCCCACCAGGATCCCCAACCCAGGATCCCCTTTCTATGGCCACATCCAGCGACTGTGGTGGATGTCCCTGCCCCCAGTCCGCTCCTGCTGGGTCCCATCACTCACCAATGATCAAGCTGGAAACTGGCATGAATTTGGAAGCCACCTGCAGCCTGGAAAGAACAGAGAGGAATGAAGCTACGTTAGGATCCTAGAATAGCCCCCAGCCTTGAGCCATGCTGCCAGGGGTTTGGAATCAGCTCTGCCATTGAGGACAGAGATACAACAACAGAAAACACACAAGCCACTTCATTACAGTGCCCCAGGGTAGCTGTTAACACTGGGCTGTGACGTGGGGCCCTGACACCACTCACCACCCGCCGGGGGCCGCACATAGGTCCAGCAGCGCCCGGGCCTTCTGCAGGAACTGGAACTTCCTATTGAGCTGGAGAAGCTTGAAGGAGGAGCGGGAGCGAAAGCCTGTGGGAGGGAGAACCATGGGTTACGGATTACCGGGGCTACAGCTCCCCCCCCCGCCCCACAGCGAGCAGGTAGGTCCCTCACCCGTCTCCTTGGCCAGGTGGTAGAACTTGTCCCTCCGGCTCTTGCCCAATTTGCTTTTCTTGCCCATGGTGGCGGCGGGGATGCCCCCCGGTGGGGTCGGGACCTGCTGTCAGCCGCCGGCACGGACCTGAGGGAAACAGAGGGGGTGAGCTCGGGGAGGAGGGGAGGGGAGAGACGGCCTGGTGTCCCCCGTGACCTCCCCAGGCGAACCCCAGCGTCCCCTCAGCGTTCCCCCGCTGCCCCAGCCTACCCCAGCCCCCGTGTCCCCCCCAAGGCCTACCCGCGCCCCCGTGCCCCCCCTCAGCCCTGACACCCCGGTCCCCCCTTTCCCCAGCCCACGCCGCAGCCGCTACCGCTGCCCCCAGCACATAGACAGACAGACAGACAGACACGCATACACGATCTCGATCCTGATCCTGATCCTGATCCCGGTCCCGATCCCGATCCCGGTCTCGGTCCCGGTCCCGCCGCCGCGTGCCCACACCGCCTTCCCGGCGTGCGCCACGCGAGCCGACCGACTTCCGCTTCCGCTCACCCTCCCCGCCATTTTGGGTGTGGCGCGTCCCCGCTGCCGCAGCCAGGAGTGCTGCCCTGGGCGGAAGAAGGGCGAACGTTAACGAGACCCCCTGGAGGCGCGTCTGCAGCCTCCCTTGCACCTCCGGTGCTTCGTGATACGGAGAAATCACCTTTGACCGTACCAAGATGGCGGCAAGGCACAGACTCGAGAGAGCTGCACTTGCGCATGCACACTTCACGCCCCGGACGCCATACTGCGCATGCGCTCTCTGCGGCGAGGGCGCCCGTGTCGCGGCGGTAGGGTGGTGAGAGGAAGTGACGCCATCACGCCTGGCGCGCGGGGGGCGGGCAGCGGAAGGAAGGCGGCGGCCATCTTTAGTGCCGGCAGGAGCCGAGCCGGGGTCCCGATGCCGGCGGAGAAGATGGCGGTGGACGGGCCCGAGCAGGTTCGTCCGGGCTGGAGCGGGGTGCGGTCGCTGGCCGCGGGCTGCTCGGGTCGCGCCGTGCTGCCCCGGGGCTCTGCTGGGCCCGGGTGTGGTCGGGGCCTGGCGGGCACCGTGACTCGGCGCTCTCGCCTCAGTCTCCCCGAGGGAGCGGGGGCCGACCGGGGCCTGGGGCAGGCCTTGGGGGATGCGGGACGAGGATCCAGGAGGGAATAGTGAGGAGGGCGAAGGGCTGTGTGGGTGGGGATGGTGAGACTCGCAGGGAAGGGGAGCCTGGGGGCTGCTGTTGGGCACCGGCCCGGGGAGGCCGAAGATGGGTGGGAGGAAAAGCGAGGACCCGAGACCTGACCCGGGAAGGTCGGAGGGAAAAATAGGGACCAGAGGGTCAGCACGGAGGCTGACTGAGAGTAATGACGTGTTTTCGAGGCTCCAGCTGGAATGGGTGGCCCTTGGGGCTAAGGCCGGTGCTGCTGAGCTCTGTTCTCTCGCAGATGGAGATGGACGATGGGAAAGGTGGCACAGGGCTCCGGCAGTACTACCTGTCCAAGATCGAGGAGCTACAGGTGAGCCAGTCCTGGCTGCCCAGGAGATGCCCAGTTGGCCTGCTCTAGAGTGGCATCACTGTGGTTCCAGCTGGGGCAGTGTGGCCGTGTCCCTGTGCCTACACTTGCCTCAAGAGCACCCATAGCTTTTTCTGTGCTGCAGGTGCCCTGCTCTGGAAGAAGCACTGCCCCAGGGTGGTATCTACCAGCAGGACCCAACCTTTGGGTGGTGGGAGTGAATGAGATGAGTCTCAGTCCTACGAGCTGACAGCACTGCTGCGTGTGTGTGAAGTGTTGCTCAACTCTTGGCAGTGGGGTTTGGCTGGCCACGTCCTGCTGGGAAGGGCTGTCCCCGTCCAGGTCCCTGTCCCGTGACAAAGACCATTGTGCTGGTGCCCATGTTGGGTTGATGTGAATGCTGCACAGGACGCTGAGGACTCAGCGAAGCTTTTCTCCCAACAGCTCATTGTGAATGAGAAGAGCCAGAACCTGCGGCGCCTGCAAGCACAGAGAAATGAGTTGAACGCTAAGGGTATGGCTTGGCTCCTCTTATCTTCCTCACTTGGGGCTCTGGGGCTGGTCCTACCTGCTGGGCTGGTGGCTCCTGGCACAGTTGCCAGCCACTGTGGCAAGTGCTGCCCCTCTGTCATGGGCAGGGGTTCAGGGCACAGTTGCCTGTGGCTGGTGCTGACGTCTCCCTCTCTGCAGTGCGCCTGTTGCGGGAGGAGCTGCAGCTGCTGCAGGAGCAGGGCTCCTATGTGGGAGAAGTGGTGAGAGCCATGGACAAGAAGAAAGTGCTTGTCAAGGTACGAGGCTGAGCTGTCCTGAGGGTGACTGGGTCTGGGGCAGAGCAGGGGTGAGCGGGGTAGGGTCCGACAGACCCTCCCTTTGACCCCACGGGGGTTGGAGCAAGTGTGAACATGCACTTTGGGGAGATATAACAACTAAAAGACATGACACGAGAGCTCTTTCTCCAGAGAAGCATGTTGCAGCAGCTCTCCTGGGCCCAAACCTTCCCCAGGCTGATGGGAGGCAGCTGGCTTAGGGCTTCCTGGTGGTAGGAGGGGCTGCAGGGTGTTTGGCGGCAGCTGAGCTCTCTGGCTCCTTCCTCCTGCTCCGAGCAGCCGGTGTGGATATCAGGCACGCAACAGGGGACTTCTTGGAAAAATATCTCACAGTGGCAACTGCTGCCTTCCAGGTGCACCCAGAGGGGAAGTTTGTGGTGGATGTGGACAAGAACATTGACATTAATGATGTGAGTGTCCTGGGGCTGTGGGAGGGGATGCCACCGCTCCCTCCAGGCAGCCTGGCGCTGCCTGATCCCTTCTCTGCCACGGGGATGCTGAGCTCCCCTTTGCTCTTGCTGCAGGTGACCCCAAACTGCCGCGTGGCCCTGCGCAACGATAGCTATACGCTGCACAAGATCCTGCCCAACAAAGTGGACCCTCTCGTGTCCTTGATGATGGTGGAGAAGGTTCCGGATTCCACTTATGAGATGATCGGGGGCTTGGACAAGCAGATAAAGGAGATCAAGGAAGTGATCGAGCTGCCCGTCAAGCACCCTGAGCTTTTTGAGGCGCTGGGGATCGCCCAGCCCAAGGCAAGTCCTGCTGCTGTGGGTCTGTGGTGGGGGTCAGCATTTAGGGGTTCTGTGGTGCCACTGTGATGCTGCCTGTGTCACCCCTGGGGGCGTCCCCATGTCCCCTGTCAGGGTGTGGCTGCCTGTGCAGGCAGGGACAAGGTGCTGAGCCTGGCCTGGGAACGGTACTGAGGCATCCATGTGGCTGTTTCAGGGCGTACTGCTCTACGGACCCCCCGGAACAGGCAAGACCTTGCTGGCCAGGGCTGTGGCCCACCACACCGACTGCACCTTCATCCGTGTGTCGGGCTCCGAGCTGGTGCAGAAGTTTATTGGCGAAGGTAAAAGGATGCAGGGGGAGGCAGCTGCTTGTGCCGGCGCCCCAGTGAGAGCTCTTGCGGTACTGGGTGGCCTCGGGACTGGCCTTTCGCGGGATGTCCAGGGCAGGCGGAAGCACACTGGCTGTGCTGAGCTGTGTGCAGTGCCAAGGCTCAGCCCTCTCTGCTCCCCACAGGTGCCCGCATGGTGCGGGAGCTGTTTGTGATGGCCCGGGAACATGCTCCCTCCATCATCTTCATGGATGAGATCGACTCCATCGGCTCCTCCCGCCTGGAGGGGGGCTCTGGCGGGGACAGCGAGGTGCAGCGCACGATGCTGGAGCTCCTCAACCAGCTCGATGGCTTTGAGGCCACCAAGAACATCAAGGTAGGAGGGTGTCATCCCTGCCTGGGGACGGGCCAGGGTCCTGCTGGCCCTGTGGTTGCAGCGGGGTGTCTGGAATGGTGACAGTGGCTCTCCCCATGCAGGTGATCATGGCCACGAACCGGATCGACATCCTGGACTCAGCTCTGCTGCGCCCTGGCCGCATTGACAGGAAGATCGAGTTCCCCCCTCCCAACGAGGAGGTAGGTGGGGTGCCCCACGGCAGGCACTGGCTCTCCCTTGGTCCTCTGCTGTCCTGATCTGCTCCCTGGTGGGAGCGCATTGTCCCCAGCCCTGTCTGGGAGCAATTCCTGCAGCTCCAACCCTCGCTTTGCTGCTGCTCTCCTCCAGGCTCGCCTGGACATCCTCAAGATCCACTCCCGGAAAATGAACCTGACACGGGGCATCAACCTGCGGAAGATTGCAGAGCTGATGCCAGGGGCGTCAGGCGCAGAAGTGAAGGTGAGCTGGGGCCACTGCCGTGGCAGTGGGGCTGGCAGAGTGGGGAGCAGTGGGTGACATCTCTGTCCCTTGCAGGGGGTGTGCACAGAAGCTGGCATGTACGCGCTGAGGGAGAGACGGGTGCACGTCACACAAGAAGACTTTGAAATGGCTGTTGCCAAGGTAAGTGCCGTGGGGGAGGCAAAGGGGGGTGTTGCTGGTGGCTTCCTCCACAGACAGCTCCTTGTTCTGGGACCACAAACTGTCCTGGGTGGCGTCTGCCAGGACCTGGGACCTGCGAAGTTTGAAGGGGGTCAGCTCTGGGGCCAAACAAGTGTTAAGGGGGTTGTCCCTTGGTGAGTGACATGGAAGAGGCTGGGGTGGTGGTGCACAGCCAGAACCTGGGTGGAGATGGAGGCTGCAGTGCCTTCTCCATGCTTGGAACCAACTGTCTCCTCCTCCTTGCCCTGTCTCCTCCTCCTTGCCCAGGTGATGCAGAAGGACAGTGAGAAGAACATGTCCATCAAGAAGCTGTGGAAGTAACGGTGAGGCTGGGGCTGCTCCTTGGGCAGCGTTGTCTCTATAATAAAGTGCTGCTAATGGCCACATCTGGGTGCTGATTTGGAGAAGGGGGGGGGGGGCTGCAGGACTCCAGCACACGCACACAGGGAGCTGCTGCTAACTGGTTTTATTAGAAAATATCCAAAATAGACAAAAAATGGTTACACAAGAGGCAGAGCAGGCACCCCTGAGCCGTACACCCTGGGAATATGTAAACGCCCCCCCCCCCCCGCCTGTGACCACCCGGGGTTGAGGAGCCTGCGGGCAGGGGGCCAGCGGGGTTAAGGCACTTCAGCGGGTCTGGTGGGTGGTGGCACCGTCCCTTCAGCCCCAGTGCTGTGGTCCCCTCCCTCCCCAGCATCTCCAGTTCTCTTGGTGCCCCACTGACTGGTGGGGTGTGCTCAGAGCCCAGTGACCCCGCTACCCACAGGCTGCTGGGGGCAGAGCTACCCCCTCTGCCCCCCCTGACACCTCATATCGCTCACAAGATGTGTTGCTAATTATGTAAAACAGCAGGGGGGGTGGAGTAATCAACTGATTGTCAAAAACTTAATGCTAAAAAACTTGGTTACGTATAAAAAGAACAGCTTGGGCCAAGCCAGCCCTCTGAGAACACCACGAACCACTGCATAGATTGAGGCAATGAGTGCAGTAAGAGGAACTCAATATATTAATCAAATACAAACCCACTGTACAAAACGCTTCCTTTTTTTTTTTATAAAACCTGTTCACAAAAATAGTGCAAAACGTCGGGCACCAGCAGGGGGGGCTGGCATTTGGAATGACAAAACTTTGGTTGAAGAGGGGCAGGGCCGGGCCTGCCTTCGCAGCGGCTGGGCTCAGGGAGGGCTGGCAGGGCAGGCAGCGGCTCCTGGGCGGCACAGGCAGCTTTTACCTGCTGGGCAGCAACTCCAGGAGGGCTTTTGGCCAGAGGAGGGGAGCGAGCAGGAGGGCTGCGGTCAGTGCTACGGGGAAGAGGCAAACGGCACAATGCAAAAGCAGGATGCGTTAATGCAGCAGAAGGGCTGCAGCGGGACTTTGGGGGGAACCGGGGGACCCTCCGCTGTGCTCTGCCTGTGGCTAGAGCTTCCCGGCCGAGGGGAGCCCAGGGGTGCGAGTGGCTCCGAATCCCTCCAGGCACGTAGGGTTTGTGCAAGTGCTGTATTTGATTCCAGTAAGAAGTACCATCAGGCTCAGGCAGCAGGGAGAGGAGAAGGAGCTCCCGAGCCCCCGCCAGCCCCTTAGGTGAGGCGGATCCCGAGCACTTGTTCCAGTTCCTGCCGACGCTGCTGGACCTGGAGGAGATGAGGGCAGTCAGGCAGGGAGAAGGGCTGCCCCAGGGGCCCCTCTGCTGCCATCCCAACCTGCTGCAGCACCCCACGGGCACAGCACGGAGCCCACCTTGGCGAAGATGTGTCTGCCCACAGCCTCCTGTGCCCAGGGCTGCTGGTAGAACTCTGCTCGCCGCTCCTCCTCGGGGTTCCCGATCACATCTGTTATGATCTGAGCAAAACGAGGTGGGGGTGACATGGGGTAAGCGCCAGGGCCAGACCCCACCTCAGCCCCTCACTCTGCCCAGCCGCCCCAGGGTTTTACCTTGAGGTCCCTCCTCTGGGATTTGATCCATTCCTGGATGAAATCCTGTGGGTTGTTGCTGAAACTCAGCATGAAATCACGCTGTGTCTTCAGCTGGTTGATGGATTCAATGGTCTCATGAATCTAGGGAGATGACAACGGGTGAGAGTGAGATGACAAGGGGTGAAAGGGAGCTGTCCTGTCCCCCTAGAACAGGACATAACTGCCACCAAGCTCCCCCCAGCTCTGCAGTGCAGCCTTGAAGTGCCACCCTGCTGCCAGGCAGGGCTACCCCTTCGCAGCGGTCCCTGCACCTTGGCATCCAGGGAGGCGATCTCCTGCTGGTTGGTGGTGGAAGCCAGGAAGTTGCTCATCTGAGCTTTCAGGGGATCGTCTACCTCCACATCGATGTCATAGCAGGCCGTCTTCTTCTGGTCATTGGGGTCCACGCTGGGAGGAAAGAGGGTGTTGGGGGGGGGATTTCCTCAGCTTCCACCTTGCTGTAGGGATGGATTGACTCCCCCGACAGCAAAACAAGTAGCCCACTGACTGCCCCAAGAAACTCCCAAATTTGACTCATTCTCCCCCTGCCAAGCGCGTTGTGCTCGCTGCTGCTTTGGGCTGGATACCTCGTAGCTCCTGCAGGTACTGCCCTCTTCTCCTGCCCCTCCACCCCACAGAGCCCACCAGCCCCGGGGAATGCTCCCCAGTGCACTCTCCATCCCTACCTGATGGTGTGGTTGATGATGATGGGATCTGGGTGCTGCAGGAGCCCCGCCAGCTTCATGGGGATCTCAGAGAAGCGCATGCGGACGCAGTTAAAGATCTGGAGGGGCAAAGCAGAGCGTTTGCTGTCCATGGCAGGGCCTCCTTCCACCCGTCACAGAAAGGGCCAGGCAGGAGGGGGGGAATCACCCAGCCCTGGTTTGAGCATGGCAGGCTGACGGATGCAAGCCAGAGCCTGGGGAAGGGGCATAAACTGAGACTGGGCAGACTGGAATGTCTATTTGCGAGCCAAAAAAGATGCTTCTTCTGGCCTTACTGGGGGTGGGAAGGATGTTCTCCTCCCAGCAAAGCATGCTGGTGCTACGGGGCAAGGGCTGACCTGGCGGAAGTAGCGGTTGCAGTTGATGTACTCCTTCTCATGACTGTCCTGCAGCTTGTTGTGCTTGATGTAGAGCCAGAGCGCCTGCATGATGCTGGCACGGGTCTGGGTGTGCACCCCGAGTAGGCGAGCCAGGCGAGGGTCCAGTTTGTACTGTGGTGGCTGCAGGGACACACAAGATAAAGGAGGTCTGTCTGGCACTTGGAAGGGCCCCTCCTCTGAGCACAGCGCCCCACACGGCCCTTGTATCACCGCAGGCTGCGGGGTCCATGCCTGGAGCTCTCTGTGCTCCTTTCTATTCCCACAGTCCCCCAACAGCCTCATACAAGGCCCTGCCCCAGCCCAGGCCCATCTGCCCCCCCCGGACTGCCCCATACAGATGAGCCGCGCTGAAGGAAGGGCAGCAGGGCACAGCCAGCACCCATGCGGCCCCAGGGCCCCTACCTGGTGATCCAGCATGAGCAGCAGAGTGCATTTCACATTAACATCACCAGGCCGCTTCACTTGGAAGCCATCGGTCTCCTGGGTTGTGGGCAGCCGGTGCCACTACAAGATACCAAGGGGACACTGGTCAACTCCGGGACCATGAGAAGCCACCCACTAAACAGGCTTTGTGTGTGCAGCCAGGAGCAGAGAGAGCTGGTGCTTGGGCTCTGTGCAGGGGTCTAGCAGAGGCAGACCTGTCAGTTCCTGGGAGTCTGACCCCAGTGGGTTTCAGCCAAGAGCCTACCCAGTCCAACAGATACAGCTTGATGTGCTCCAGCCCAGAGGCGGATGGGACTCTGGATGGGCTGGGGGAGATACAGCCCTGAGCACTTGACATCAAGGGCTCAAACAGCTCCTGGAGTCAGAGCGGGATCAATCCTGCCTCAGCCACTGCAGGGGATGCGTATCAATGCTGCTCACAAACCACCCTGCACGTGAACAGGATTCACCCCCACCACAGGAGGCACCACCACAGAAATAAGTGTTTCCTTGTGGGAAAAGTGTGAGCTGCGTGCAGGGAAAGTCTCCTCCAGGCAGGAGGACCCAAAAAGGCTCTGATCCCACTCACAGGCAGTGCTTAATCTCCCCGAGGACCTTCCAGCTAGGCAGTGGGCTGAGAGGCAACAGTGCAGACCTTTCTTCCCATCTGGCTTTGGGATGTACAGATGAGCCTTTCTGTGGCATCATCACCTGTGTTGGGCTCACTTTTGCAAATCTGTGGGTCCCAGGGCTGCCCAAGCTGCCTCTCGGAGCCATGTCCTCGCTGCAGCCCCACACCTCTCGGCTCTAGCTGCGTATCTGTGGGTGTGAGGGGGTTAAGAGCCGAGCAGGCAGCAGTTGCTGCCAGGAGCCATCACATTGGCCACCAGCCAGTACCAGGGAAGAAAATGCAGCTGTAAACTTGAGCCTGGAAAGCACGGTAGTGTGGTCCTCCAAGGAAGGCTTGGCACCACTTCCCGGCACCCAAAAGCACCTTGCTCAACCTCCTCTCATAGCGGGGACAGATGCTGGGCTGTGGAGCTGAGCACCCACAGGGTAAGCAGCAGGCCCACAGCGTGGCCGGGAGCCTCCCCTCTCACCTCCACCAGATGGTTGTCTGGCCCGTACAGCTCTTTGTCCAGCTCGATGACGAGGCTCTTGAAAAAGGAGGAGAACTTCCTCTTCTGCTTGCTCGGCTGCAAAATAGAGCGGGGGAGACTTGGCCTGACACTGCCAGCCACGGAGGGTCCCAGCCCAAACACTGTCTCCAGCACCCAGCAAGCAGAGGGTCATATCCACTCCAGCCAAGCTCTCAGCACAGAGCACCAGTACTCCTCCCACCACTTCATCCCTGCCTGTATTCTTACGTCCTCCAGCAGTTTGCCCTCCACTCGTAGCTCCCAGGAGGCCACGCGCTCACCACCCTCCCCTTCTTCTTTGGCTGGGGTGAAAGTGTTGGAGATGTAAATCCTCAGCTTCCGCTTTTGCTGTGGAATAGAATCATAGAATTGTTTAGGTTGGAAAGGACCTTTAACATCATCAAGTCCAACCATTAACCTAGCACTGCCAAGTCTACCACTAAACCATGTCCCTAAGCACCACATCTACACATCTTTTAAATACCTCCAGGGATGGCAACTCAACCACCTCCTTGAGCAGCCTGGATTTCTGATACAAGCCAGGGTGCTATTGGCCTTCTTGGCCACCTGGGCATGCTGCCAGCTCACATTCAGCCGGCTGTTGACCAGCAGCACCAGGTCCTTTTCTGCCAGGCAGCTTTCCAGCCACTCTTCCCCAAGCCTGGAGCGTTGCATGGGGTTAAAAATAGGAAAATAGAGAGGGAGGGATGCTTGGAGTGAGAGGGTAACTGCCAGCACCCACAGCAGCACCCACCTTGTAGCCTCCCACCCCATCCGGCTACTCGCCCTCACTGCCACGCACCGTCAGTGGTTTCTTAATGGCTTCCTGAATCTCCATCCTCTTCCGAGCAATGGTTTGGTCCAGCTTGCGCTCAAAGGCGAGGAGGTCCATGTAGGCCTGGGATTCTGGGACCAGTTCCCGGATCTGTCAAACAGAAATGATCAGTCCCTTGCATGCTGGGATGGGGCTGCATCCCCCACACCCACCCCAGCAGCACTACTGGTGCTGGGCTGACACAGTAAGGAGTCACCATGTGATGACTCCAGCACAACAGCACCAATTTCTCATTTCAAACAAAGACTACAGCCCTGCAAAGCTCTCCCTAAATCACAAAGCTGTAATGCAGACCTCAGTTTGGAGCCTGTCACTGTGCCCAGCAGCCTGCCTGGTGTCACAGGCAGGTAACACAACCCTGGATTGTCAAGAGGGACACTCAGGAGAGGCTTAGGGTCCTCCTGGGGTCTCCACCCCAAGCCACTGCTGCTTCTTGCTTGCCCAAGTCCTGCTTGTCCAACTTGTGCACACCCCAAACCAATCCCACCACCCAGAGAATGAGACAGAAATCTTCCAGGTTGGTTTGGGACCAGGTAGAAGTGACTGGCAGGCAGGATGTGGCCCAGTGAGATACTCCTCCCCACGAGGACCTCATCACCCCAGCTGCCCTGGGAAGGCAGCATGGATGCACCACCTCCCTCCGGCAGCTCAGCTCCTTCCCCACGTACTGAGGCAGCACTCACCCTCTGCGGCAGGACCTTGTCAGCCATCTTCCTCCTTTTCACCCTGCAAAAAGCACAGAGACAGGGAAAAAAAAAATAATCATGCTGCAGCTTTTGCAAAACACCTTGCTGCATGCCTGGTGGGAAGCTGCTGCACATCCCATGCTTGGGCAGCAGTGAGTCTCAAGGGACAACACTGAGCTCTGTTTGTACACCAAGAGCCTGGTGGCTCTTTTGGCCCCATCCAGGCTCCAGGGAGAGGACTCACAGTGGCAGTGCCAGCTGCGTGCCACGTGGATGGCTCAGTCTGAGCCAGATGTTGAGGCTCCCACTGCAGTGAACAGGTCTGGGGGAGCAGGTCCCCTTTTGGGGCTACTCTGTGTGACAGAGACTTTGGACTTGCAGGAGGAGAATAAAGAAAGGCTATAAGAGCACCTAGAGCACAAGCCCTTGGATCAGTGCAGGAAAGCAAATAAGTAAGAAAACATATCCCTGCGGGCAAGTCAAGGGAAGGAATCCAGTCCCTGTGTCTGGTTTGCTGCTGCTTGCTAAAGGTGCTCCAGGGCAGGAGCAAGGCAAAGTTGCAGCTGCAGGCATGCTCCCATCTGCAAGACAGCGTTCCCGAGTTTTCTCTCTGGAAGTGGCCATCCCATTCTCCCAGTGCTACAAACCAAAGCCCAGTTCCAGAAGCTCACTTAAAACCAGCTTAAACCAAACCAACCTTGTCACAGTGGGCTGAAATCATCATGGGTAGAGGAAGCAGGGGGGCCTCTAGAGCCACAGCACGGCTGCAGCCTTGCTCAGAGCCATTTTAGCTCTCTCCAAGCTTGTAGTACTCCTTCAGACCACAGGGCCCTGGGCCCTCCTGCCCTCCTGCATGCTGCAGGCTCCTGGCCCGCCCTCAGCCTGAGCCCACCCCGATGCCCCGTTAAATTCAGACTTAATGCCTGCATACATGGGGAAATGCTCTGCTCCCATTCTGCTGCACACGTAAGAGACGGGGCAGAGTCCAGCAGGCAAAAGGAAGTCCCTTTCCCTCTGCAGCATGTGAAGCAGCAGGGCAGCTAATGTGGGCGTTCGTGCTGCCATCTCGAGGTGTCCAAGGCACGCTGGCTGCCCCACGGCTGCTTGAGCAGGAGGACGTGTCGGGAGGGCAGCCCTAGCTAAGATGGGTGTCAGAGCGCTTCTTTGAGCTCTTCTTGCCATATTAAATACTTCCTGCACTGCAGGGTTTGGCCACTCCATTAGCAACTGGGAGTTCCTGATGCCTTGATCCGCAGCCAGCTGGGAACAAGGATGCTCAACCAGCCGAGCACGGCTGATCCCATGCAGCCAGCCCCCAGGAATGGAGCTGCAGCCTTATCTGGCTGCTGACGTCCTTGCCTGGAGGCGAGCTGCCCCTTGTCCTTAATCCCCAGCTTGCTCTGGAGCACTGAAGGGATGCACAGGCGCTGTGCAGAGGCTGTGATGCCCTGCGGAGGGATCATGGAGCCACCTGAGCTGTCGGCCCTGCCACACAACCAGGGCAGGGAACGGGACCCAAGTATCCATTAAGACCAGGGGACCCTGCCTTGAGGAACAGCTGCCAGTAATCAAGAAGCCCTCATGGAAAACAAACAGAGTGAAGGGATTAGCAACGTTGTAAACAAGCGAGGAGCTGCTGGCAGAGCCCCATGGCTTGACAAGACCAGCCCCAACAAACAGCCCTACCGAGACCGCAGCTCTGGGGAGCATCTCTACAACCTGCCACCCCTGTCCCATTTCCACTCACGTCTGTGCCTGCCAGAGCCAGCACAAAAAACCCTGTGAGAAGGAAAAAGACCCCGAGGAGCTGGTGCTGGGGCCTCTGGCAAGCACAAGTGCAGGGAGGGAGGCTTTTCGGTTACTGGCATGGAGATCAGGGCACAGGGAAGCTGCAAGCTGAGTGATCTCTGCCCCCAACCCCACCCCCCTGTCATCGCAAAACATCCCAGCCCCGGGCTCTGGCAGGTTTCCCACCACCAGCAGTGCCAGCTGAGGGGGAGCCTGCCGGCAAGCCAAGCAGGCTCCCGCCTTGCTGCAAGCAGCTCGCCCCTCTGCAGCAGGGCAGGGAGCTGTGGGTTTCTGCAGCGAAGCGCAGCCAGGACCTAGTGGGTCAAACAGCCTGCCTCCAGCCTGCTGTGGGTATCCATCCTGGAGTGGGGGGGTGCCAGCCCCTTACCCTCTCCTCTGGGTGGCCAGTGGCGGCTGTGCCTGGGGGGTCAGCAGGCGCTTCCTGAAGGGGTCCATCATCGACTGCGGCAGGCCGGGTCTCATCGGGGAGGCTGCTCCGTAGGGGGGAGCTCCAGGTGGTCCCACCTGCAGCCCTGCCATGGGCATCCGGCTGCCGGGTGGCATCCCGGGGCGCTAGCGGGGAAGAGAAAAGAAAAAGCGTGTGCATTAAACACTGCCCTGTGAGAGGGCTTGACCTTTGCTGGGGACCAGCGGATGCCATCTGCCCTCTCGCTTTTTCCCTGGGAGAGATTTCTGGGGCTGTACCCTGTTCCGCGGTGCAGGTGAGGGACAGGGAAGGGAGAAGGGAAGAATGTCAGGAGCTGCAGCCTTCCTTGCTGCAGGAAGAGTGACAGGAAAGTAGAACCAGGACGAGCAGAAGCCACTGACCGCAGGGGAAGCCTGGGCCTGCCAGCCGGCACAGAGCCAAAGCCATGTGTGGCCCTGAGCCACCACCACGCAGCAGGAGACATTGGACATGGCGCATCACAAGGTCCCATCACGAGGGTCATTGCCTGCAAAGCCTTCACCCTGGGGACATCAAAGACTGTGGCGTGGGTTGTGCTGTGGGTTCCTCTCCAGAAAGCAGCAGTGCTGGCAGACACAATGCCTGGGCGGGGAGCAGGGCAATCCCACTTCCTAATGGCACTGGTCATGAGGCTGGCAGGCAGGCAGGAAGATGAGCTCCCGCGCACAGGGGATGGAGGCAAGAGCTCACCCCCTGCCAGCATGCCAGCTCCCATCCTTCCACCTCCAGGGACACAGAAAGGGCATTGACGAGCCATGAAGCAATACCTAGCCACTCCTCCAAGGGGTCCCAACCCAGGGCAGCACTCACAGCCCCTCTGCATGCTCTGGAGCAGAGCAGTTTGGCAAGCCAGCACCCACACTGCTGGCTCACAGGTGCCACCAGGTCTACACCCCACACATCCCTCCCGGAGCCCTTGACAATTGGTGACAGCACCCCACAACCCGCCAGTTGCCCCTACGTGCTCCAGCCTGCTTCATCAACAGTCTGAGCCAACAGCCTCCCAGGATCCTTTGATCCTCAAGCTCCCTGCTGCCAAGATGTGAGGCTGGGAGAGCCACCAAGCCAGCAGAGCAACATTTCTCCCCTGCTGCAGGCTCCTCAATGTGCCAGGACATCCCCCACAGCTCCCCTCCCACCGCCCTGCTGGGGCACATGGCTGTGCCATGGAAGAGAGCTAACAAAGCCAACTCATTATCCCAAAGGAGCCCAGCAAGGCAACACTAAGTTGATGAGCTTATCTGCATACAGGCATTAATTTCAGCATAAATCCCGAGTGCAGGAGGGCTTGCAGCACAAGATCACCACCGGCAGCCAGCCTGTCCTCCGCAGGTTTTATGGGCAGGCTCAGAGCTGCGGCAGGGGGGTTGCTTTGATGGCAGCTGGAGCCAAAACACACTCGCCTCCTTCCCAAAAAGCTGGTAAACAGAAAGCCAAGAGCTTGAGTTGCTCCCGCTCTGGAGCCCAAGGTCATGGGTGTCTCTGCAAGTGGGAGATCCCAAAAACACACCAAGTGCTGCATTGAGAAGTGTATTGCAGCTGGGAGGTCAAGCAGCAGCAGGCCACAGTATTAGTGCCGCACGCGGAGTTCAAAAACACGCACATGAAGCATGGGCTGAGCCCGTTACACAACCAAATACTGTCTCCACTTTGCTCACCCTTCCTTTTAAGCAGCACTTCCAGAGCCTGAGCTCACTAACCTGCCTTTGCTACAAGGCACAAGCCTGTTTCTTCTTCCTAACAGCCCCCAGATGTTTCTCTCCTTTTGATCAGCCACATTTGCGCAACTTCTCGTGACAAGCAGGACTGCGCCGGCATCGCCAAGAGCCGACCACAGCCAGCAGCGCCTCCACTTTTGCCAAAAACCACAAAGCAAGAACCCAGTTTCTCCGGGTTTATCAAGAAATCCTCCATGGCAGGGCTGGGAGGAGAGGCAGCACCAAGATCCACACCCTTTGCAACATTAAAAAACACAGGTACTGAGTAAATACTGTTTGCCAGTACAGTGTGGCTACAGGAGGACCACGCTCCCATAACCATGCTGACTCACCTGCAAAGGCTTCTGGAGAACAGATAAGCCATGAGAGGAAGCCGTGAAACTTTTAATCAGAAATTCAGGAGCCCCAAGAAAAGCTGCGTAGTGCCAAGGCTGCAAGCAGTCACCTGCAGTTCCCTAGACCCACCAGGAGCACGGAGAAGACAGATGGTTTTCAGGGAAACCCCTGCCCCCGGGTGTTTCTCAAGCCCACATGGAAGACAGAGATCAGTGCCACAGGGAAACTGGTCTGAAGGTCAGGGAGGTTACCTACGTGACAATGTATGACAACCCAACCCCTTCCCCACACGCACCGACAGGGGAATGCTGTCAGCAGTTTGCTTCGACTAAGAGGTGATGGGGCCATGGCCAGCTCCCGTCCTTTGGCCAGGGCAATTCTCACCACTGCCATGCCCCGAGGTCTCTCCTACCTCCCTCTGCAGGTCACATTTCTGATCTTCCTTGAAATGAGAGATCTGGAGGCTGGCTGAAGTTGGCTGAGAGAGTCTTTGACAGCTCCACATCAGCGATAGCACCTTGTGCAAGTTCTCCTGCTTGTCCATCTGCTCTTAGGAGGGTGAGAGACTGCTCAGTTGCAAGAAGAGGAGGCAGGGAGAGATTCAGCACAAGGATGAATGGATCGGTCATACTTAAGACTTTAACATCACCTCCACAAACATCTGAGAACCATCAGCCACAGCTAAGCTGCCAGGGGAGTGAGTTCCAGCCCACCAGGGACCTGCATTTGATCACTTGGATGAGCAAAAAAAGGGAAGGCAGAATTCTCCATGCAGATGTTTTTTCCCCCCTCAGTTTCCCCTCAAGATTTGCAAATTGCTAACGGAGAAGCCTCTCAGCAAAGCAGGGCCAGACTCTGCCTTGTGCTCAACCAGTGACTGCATCCCTGTCCGGGCAAGCCTCAGCCCCCTCGCCTCCTGCCCGAAGGCTGCAGGCTCCTAAGACTCGACTCACGCAAGCATGGCGCAGCCTTAAATCTCTGGCTAAGCCACGAAGCAGCATTACAGCCCTAGCGGGGTGAAGCCTGCCTCCATCCCTTTTCGGAAGCCCTGGAAATTAGCAGGATACAAGAGAGCTTAAATTCAGGAAATTTTATTAGACCAGCTCAAACCAAAGAGACCTTCCTTAACTCGTTCCTGTCTAACACCCCTTGTCCCTCTGCTCACCCCCCTTCACCCAGGGCAGCGCTGCTGCCCCATCCCCTCCGGGTACTGCCTTGTCCTCCCCTCCCTGCCCCACCACCCCTGCCAGTGGGGCGGACAAAGGGCAAACCTTGCAAGCTCAGCTCTGAGGAAAAAGCTGGACCTCGTCCAGCCCTCCCCGCGGAGAGCGAGTGAAGCCGTTTGGAAACGGGACAGAAAACAGCTTGTTTCTGTTCCCTGCCAAAGCCGAAGGAACGAATGGGGCTGGCTGCGGTTTAGCGGTTCATCCCAGGTCAACGCACAGGCCACTTGCGTTTGGGGAGCTCTGTTGAGAGTCAGCTTCAGCTGAATCCAACGGGAGGCTGGAAGGCTTCCCGACGGACGTTCGCTGGCATGACAGGAGCCTTCCTGCTTGCCAAAGGCCCCTTCTTGAGGAAGGGCAGGCCAGAAATTGGGAGGCTGGTAGCAGAAAGGAGAAACAAGGGGAGCAATAAATAGCAGGATGGATCTGCAAGAAGAAGCTGGGCTGGAGAGCAAGCTTGAAGAAAAGCAGCATTTCAGAAAACAGCTCAAGAGCCTCTCTTCATCTTCCTTCCAAGACTGCAGCTTTTCCCTGCATCTCCCCAATGAGGGGGAAAGGCTCTTCCCGATGCATGTCCTGTTTTGCTCCATCCAGAAAGGCGCGATCCAACTTTGTACATACTAACAGTCAGCGAGCGAGAGCCCACATGCATCCTCGCCTGGGGCTTTGGGAGCAGAGCCCTGGACAGATGCCAGGCAACAATAGCTCTTCCTGCAAGTTCCCCCCCGCATGCCCGGATGGCAGTGCTTCCCATTAGGACAGACGCAGAAGCAAACGCTGTTCAAACAGGATTTGAGCTCCACACCAAGCTGGTCTCAAGGACAGCCTGGCTGCCTAAAGCCACCGCTCAGCTCAGGGCTTCGCATGCATCGGGACCAACCGAGCCCTCCCCAGCACACCCCAAAATGGCTCTCTTCCCCTCTTTGTTCGCTCTTATCTGTGAGCAAATTTCTCTTGGGAGGGTGCCAGGAAAAGCCTGGGTTCATGCTGGTGGAGATCTTCATCCAGGAGGTGGTGTTATCTAGATGCTCTCACGCAGCACCTTACCCCCAGCAAGCCCCCAAACTGCCCCAACGCAGCTCGTCCCGCTTGGAAGACCTGCCATATTTTGATACGGGAGAAGCTCCAGGAGTCAGATCGCTTCTCAGCTAAAAACAGTAGATGAGGAAGAATTAAATCAAAGAAAGAAGGGCAAAGCAACAGGCAAAGACACCGAGGAAATTTAGGACACATGCTGGCAACGTTTCAAGCACTAGATGTTACAGGTCAGACAAAAAAAAGGTCACAGGGCTTCAAATCATAACACGGGTGAATGCAAGTAGGAACAAGGAACAAAGGTGTTGGGTTCCCGCTTGAAAGAGAAACTCTGGCAGCTGCTAACACAGCATGGAGGCATACACGGGAAGACCAAAGATAGTGCCTGGCATAAAATGCTGCCTTTGGTACTGCTGCCATGCTAAACTGCCCAGGGAACGGCTCTGAGAGCTCCCAAGAAGGTCCCATGGAGGAAGATGGAGTGAGGGCCTTCAACAGCAAGTTCTGGAGATGTTGTCCACTTAGAACTTCTCTGTCACATTTCCCCAGGAAAAACAAAGGGTCCTGTGGTCTCCGCTGTTGCCTTCCTCCCTCTTGCACCAAGAAGACAGCGTTCATCTGCTTTGTATCATCACTTAATTTAACTCGAGGCTCAGTCTATGATGAAACCTGCCTGGGAAACCATCTCCCTTGGGAAGGGTGGGGTCACCCAGCCCAAGCAGCATCACAGCTTACTGGGCAGCTTTCTGGTACAGCTCCAGCCCTGGCTGTTGTCCCCAGGCCCCTTTCAAGCCAAATCCAATTACCCAATGAGCAGGAACACTGTTTTCCTCTGGTCCCAAGAAGATTGGGTGGATCTCTCCCACACTGCACTACACCCTCTCCAACACATCCAGGCCACCCCATCCTTCACCTGGCTCCATACCAGCAACCCACACTTCTCTGGTTCCTCCATCCCAGCTGCCTGCATGAGTTTCTCCATGAAGCACAACTCTGCTTTCCTTCACACTGCCACCTGCCCAAGGATGGGATCACGAAGCTGCAGCTGCATCGAGGGTTAGGATTTGCTTGGACTGCAGCAGCTCTCCTGTCCCACAGAAACCAGGTTCTTTCTTGCCAGCAAGTGCCAACGAAACCCTTTTAATGGGGCACCTAATGAATGCTGCTTTTTACCACATCTGTGCACCAGCGAAGCATCAGCATGGGGTAACTGAGGCCAGAGCACTACTTTGCACAGTCCCACCTCCACCACACAGACCCAAGCCTCCTCCCTGCCACAGTGTCAGTCTGATAACATGAGAAAAAACTGTCCTAAGCCTGAAACTAGCACCTGAATAAACAGAAGAAAGGCTCCTTTTCACTGAATTTACACTAGCCAGCACAACCTGGATGCTAGGGGCTGGGACTCAGCCTCGGCAGACGTGCCGCCACCAGCACAGGGACAAGCACTGGGACAGGGGCTCTGCCTCCAGACCCACCACCAAGCAGCCTGACAGCTCAGCTGATCAACCTCCTCCTGGAAAAATCCCACACCTTCCTGCTCTAGGCACAGCATCGGCACCTGGCTGCTCTGGAAACATCAGCTCCCCAAAGGGTCCCAAATGGAACTCCCAAAGGGAGTCATCCTCTTGAATTCCCTGCTTGAGCTGCCAGTAAATAACCAGCAGGCATGGAAGGATGTCAGAAGGATGAGCATATGTTTAATAATCCAGTGATTAAAGAGCCCCTAAGCACTCGTTGGCGTGGATAAGGCCTGTTGTGTCTCCTAGTGCCCAAATAATGAAGTTCTTCATTAAGCCAGGGCATAACAGAGCAGAGAAGTCCTCCGGGTACAGCAGGGATGGCCGCTGAGAGGGGAGGGGCTGCTTTCCCCAGCCTGGGAATTGCAAAACAAAGGGCAGACCCTCTGGATCATACCCACTCTCCCCTCCCACACGCAGGCAGCCCTGCCAGCAAGCTGCCAGCCAGATGCAGCTTGCGGCCAGACGTGAGGCACAGCACTCGCCACCAGCCCCAGGGCTCGACCGGCCCCGCTGACCCAGCCAACTCCTGCACTGGCTTGCCAATGCCAGATACCGTGGTGACATACACTCGGTGTACATCACCCTATGCTGGCCGTGTGCTCCCAGCACCTGCTACCATCACGGTGTTACGGCCAGCAACAGGGGGAAAAAGTAAGCATATGTTAGCCTGTTTGCCTGCAGCAGTGAGCGGCTCCCGGCTGCTCCCGTCAGGCTCCGGCTCCCCGGCTGGGTTTTGCAACCTGCTGCACAGAAGGTCAGGGCAAACGCCTGAGCACTGGCTCGGCCCAAAACACCTCTGAGTCGAGTTACCATCGATTCATGCTCAGACTGGCCTTGCTGCACCATCTCAGTTTTCAGCACCAGGGTTTTTGGTGGTTTTAAGGCTACTGGGGGAAGTTGTTTCTCGTATTAGTGAAGCTTACAAACTGGAAATTCCCTCAGCTTGATTTATTTCTTAAGTTTTAATTCATGCAAATAAGGCGGCAGCTCTGGAGGAGGTGATCAGCAGTGGATGAGAACGTGTTGCACAACCGGGCTCCTCCATTTCAAGCCTGCCTGCAAGACTGTGCTTTATACCAGAAACCTAATAACCAAAATAATCACCCTGCACATAAGAGCAAGCCGACACGCCGCGTGTGCAAGGGGGAGGAGGAAACTTAAGTGTCCGTCAGAATATACTTCTTATAAGAGATGTTCAGGCTGGAAAATGAGTGATTTCTTTTGCTTTTTGGGGGCTGCTCCCTGTTCACACTTACTTTTCCCCCAACATCAGCACGCGCCTGTTCTCCTCACCCGCCACTCAACCATCTCCCCAGATTCTTCTTGAAGATACGCACCCGCAACGCCAAACGGTTACCTCCACCTTTGCCAAAGACGCAGATAAACAGGTTTCAAGGCAGCTCTGTGCGATGGGAAATGGCTGCGGAGCCGGAGCCGGGCGCAGGGCCTTGGCCGTGAGGGACTCACGCTTCCTCCGCTCCGGTCCCCATCGGGGTCTCACCGGATCCCGGGGTCAGGACGGTCACCGACCATCGCTGCGGCGGAGGGGACGAGCTCGGCGACGCTGCTGTAACTTTTACCGTTTTGTTTGTTTTTTTTTTTTTTTTTTTTTAAGAGGGTGGAAAGCGAGAGCACGGGAAGGAGGAGCGCGTGGAGGTATCCTAACTAAAAACGCCTGGAAAAGAACGTTACCCGGGATTTAAGGCGGGGGGGTACCGCTGGAGGCTGGCCTCCGGGGTGAGGGACACCCCGGGGTGAGGGACACCCCGGGGTAATTTCGGGAGCCGGCGGAGGCCCGGCAGCCGTTGCCCCGGCCCGCCGCGGGCCCTGCGCCGCAGGGAAGGCCCCAACGACCGACCCAGCGCCCTCCACCCCCGGGCGGCTGGGCCCTGAGGGGGATGCTCCGCCACCCCCCCACCACCCTCCCCTCACACCGACCGCCCCCCCCCCCCTCATCCCGAGGCCGCCTCACCTGGTACTGCGCGGCGGCCGGGCCCATGGGGCGGTAGCCCGGGGCGGCGGCAGCGGCCGGAGCCGGGCTGGGGCCCCGTAGGATGGCGGGACCGGGCCCCGGGGGCGGCGGGGCGGCGGCGGGGGGCAGCGGGCTGAGCGGGAAGGCGCCGCGGCCGGCCATGGCGGGCGGGGGGGGGGGGGGGCAAGGAGGGGGGGCGGCCCCCGCCCGCGGTGTTTACTCGGAAGCGGCGGCGGCGCCCGGAGACGGAGTCAGCGCGCGGCGCCCGCTGGCCCCTCCCCCCGGAACGCTCCACCCCCCCGCTGCGCCGTGTCCCCGCCCCCCCGGGGTACAGCCCCCGCCCCCTCCGCGCAAAGGCTCCGCCCCCCACTCCGGGCAGGGTCCCGCCTCCCCGAGGCGGAGCAACGTGTGTGGGTGTGGGTGCGCGTGGGTGTGCGTGTGGGTGGGTGGGTGTGCGTGGGTGTGCGCGGGCGTGGGTTGGAGGGTGGCTGTGTTCGCCTTGGGTGTGCAGGCAACGGGGGAGGGGGGGCGGGAAACGTCCGCGTGTCTGTGCAGGTGTGCGTGGGCTGAAGGCGCGCGGGTGGGTGGGTGGGCGGACGCGAGGACGTGAAGGTGTGTTCGTGTGAGCACGCGCGGAGGCCCCACGCGAGCAGCCCCTGCGTGCGCGGACGCGGAGCGTGCAGGCTCACACCTGCACGGGCACGCGGGTGTCCCGGCACGCACGTTCGCGAGGGAAACGTGTGCAGGTGCACGCGTGTGCGGGTGTGAGGGCCTGGGCGGCGGGGCCGTGTTGGCGCGGGGGAAGGAAGGGGGGGGGGGGCTGGCACACGCGTGTGCAAGCGAGCGCACCCGAGGCGCGGGGCGGCGGGTGGGCGGCAGGACCCAGGGGAGCCCCGCCGGGGCAAGCGCCGGTTCCGCGGCGCGGCCGCTAGGGGGCGCCGCAGGGCCGGGCCCGGCGCGGCAGCCCGCTCCGCCCGGCGCCGCCGGCGCTTCTTGTGGCGACGGCGGGAGAGACCCCGGGAGACCCCGGCCCGGCCCGCTCCGCCCCGCCAGGGCCGCCAGGTGCGGCAGCGGCCGGCGGGGGCGAGCGGGGC
Organism: Haliaeetus albicilla; assembly: GCF_947461875.1. Classification (NCBI taxonomy): domain Eukaryota; kingdom Metazoa; phylum Chordata; class Aves; order Accipitriformes; family Accipitridae; genus Haliaeetus; species Haliaeetus albicilla. The sequence goes on along the minus strand of NC_091489.1, from coordinate 5,402,070 downwards.
CGGCGCGGGAGCGGTTGGGCCCGGCGCCGCCGTGATGCGCCGCGCTCGGGGCGGGGAGGCTCCCGGCGCGGTGCCGGGCCCGCCCGTCCCTTGCCCGCAGCTCGGCCCTCGGCGAGCCGGGCTGGGGCCGGGCTGGAGCAGGGCTTAGCGTGGGGCAGGGCAGGAGCAGGGCCCGGTGCGGGGCAGGGTGGAGCAGCACCGGTGTGAACGGCAATCCCTTCCCTCGCAGGCGCAGGGAGGCCCGGAGCGGGGCCCCGAGAGCCCCACGGCGCGATGCAGGACGGCTACGAGTCGGTCATCTCCCTGGGTAAGGACCCTGCAGCGGTGGCACCGGGCGGGCTTTGGCCCCCTCAGCCCTGCCTTGTCCGGCTGGAGCTCCTCGAGCAAAAGGCCCCGTTGCGCCTCTGCGCTTTCGGACCGCCGCGGTGACCCCGACATCCCTTCTCGGGATTTCGGGCTGGGCTGGGGTGTAAACCCCCCTCCTTGTCCCTGCGACCCTCAGTCCTGCAGGGACAGGTCAGCTCAGCCACCGCGACCGTGTCCCAGCTCCCTTCTACCGAGGAGAGCGGCCGGGGCCGGCCTCAGCATGTGTCATTTGTCCCTTCCACAGTGTCACGGGTAGGCGTCACCTCTGGGGAGCCAGGACGAGATGCTCAGAGAAATGTACCCGTAGCTGGGGATCGTCTCGGGGTTTTGCGGGGACTGCTGCTGGCTCGAGGCGGGGGCTGATCTCGCTCTGAAGCAGAGGAGGAGGCTTCTGTGGAGGTTTTATTTTTGCTGTCCTGCTTCCTTTCACGGCGTTGTAGCTGGGGAGGAGAAACCTTTGTAATTTCTGTGCGTGTTCCTAATCCCTGCTCTGTTTTCTGCTAGTGGAAGAGATTGCCATCAGCTGGCCTCGGATAGCTGCCCTGACTGAGCCCCCCAGGCGCCAAAGTTTGCTGCATGGTGAGTTAGCTGGCAGAAGGGACGCAATGGCAGTTATTATCCCTGTTTTGTGCCTGTTCTCAGTGGGCATTTCAGAGGACAGCACTACCATTTTCACAGCCCAAAGCAGGCCCGGGTGTCTTAAAGACCGCAGGCTCCCGTACAGAGCTGGGGCAAGTTAATAAATCTCTGCCAAAACTTGTCTCTGTTCTGCCTAGCACAGATGTGTTATACCATGCTTGGGGAACGACAGCCTCTGCCCTGTCCTGAGCTGCCTCTGCAGCTCCTGGCGCTCGTGGTGGGGATGAGCAAGGAAAAATCTTTCTTTGTTTGCTGTCACGTGGCGTTTTGTTCCCGTACCACGGTCCTGTTGTCACTGGCATCCTCTGAGCCTGGCCGTCTCAGAGCTGCCGGTGGCTGGGGACAGGGGGGTGACAGCCCTGTGGAGGGGTGACCCACCTGAGGAGCAGCAGGAGCTCTGCGTTAGCATTGCTTTCCTAGCGTCATCTCCTCCAATGCTTTGCAGATGCAGACCTAGAGCCTCCCCAGGGGCAGCTGGAGCTGCCGTACGGTCTGGCAACAACCCCCTTGTGCCTGGGGCTGTCTTTGCCCGATTTTCGGAAGCAGCTGAAGGCCGTCCTGCAAACCATCGGCCGGAGCCAGGTGGAGAAGATGCTGCAGGAGCTGATGGAGGAGCAGAAGCAGGAAGGGAGAGTCCGGCGGTGCCGGAGGGCTGTGAAGGGCCCCAGAGGCAGAGGTAAGAGCCGGCAGAGCAGAGATGCCCCGGAGCAGCCGGCATGGCAGCAGACTGCTGTGGGTTTCCTCTCGGCCCTCCTTTCCCCTAAGCAGTGTGTTCCTCTCTCTCTGTTCCAGCGGGCAGTGGGACTGAGATGGTGACGGAAGAGATGCGTCCTTGGGATGGCAATGCAGTGACGGCGGGTGCATGGGGCATCTTCTCAGGGGTGACTGCGGGGAGTGTCCCCCAGAGCTCGGAGCAGGACGCAGCCCAGGCATGCCAGCAAGGCCCTGATGGGGCACAGGAGAGCCCCTCAACAGGCCCCCCCAGTACATCGGCTTGTGGGGAAGCCGTCAGGACAGCCAGAGATACCCCAGCCCCCCTGAAACCTCAGTTGGAGGAGCCAGACCAAGGTCCCCGGTCTGGGTGCAAGGAGGACTGCAGTGGGCAGGGCGATGCCCCCCCAAAAGGTGGTGGAGCGCTGGAGGAGATGCTCCATGGTTGCGCAGACGGTGAAGAGCTCTCTGCCTCGCCACGGACCCCCCTGCTTGGTGTGGAGGCTGCCAAATGTCTCCTGCCGTGGGCAGAGCTGGCCCTCCGGCCCTGGCCCGTGGGGAGCCCGTGCAAGTGCCCAGCTTCTGGGAGGTGTGCAGGGCCGGCATCCCCCGTCCTCCCCCAGCACAGAACCCCCTGCGAGTGCCCAGCCCACAGGCGCCGCGTCCGCCTCGGCGCCGGGCTGGCCAGGCACCAGCGTACCCCAGTGACCACCAAAGGCATCTGGCCCCAGGGCTCCCGTGTGGCTTTCAGACGGCGTGGCAGCCACCGGGGCCGCCCGGCCGAGGTACCCGTGGGCTGGACAAGCAGCCCAGTGGCTGTGGTTTCCACTCTGCCAGCTGGGAGCCGCCAGTGTTACCTGTGTGCCGAGTGCGGCAAAGGCTTCACGCAGCGCTCGGCCCTCAGCAAGCACCGGCGCATCCACTCGGGCGAGCGGCCGCACCAGTGCGGGGACTGCGGCAAGCGATTCCTGCAGCGCTCTGACCTTACCATCCATCAGCGCCGGCACACGGGCGAGCGGCCCTACGGCTGCCCTGAGTGCGGGCGACGCTTCAGCGTCAGCTCCAACCTGGCCAAGCATCGCCGAGCCCACCTGGGCCAACGTCCCTTCCCCTGCCCCAGCTGCGGCAAAGCCTTCACCCAGCGCTCCGAGCTGGTCATCCACCAGCGCCTGCACACCGGCGAGCGGCCCTACTGCTGCCCGCTCTGCGCCAAGTGCTTCAGCCGCCGTTCACACCTCACCCGCCACCAGCGCACCCATGGACCTCGGCCCCCTGCCGCCCCCCACCCTGACCGGGGGCACGGCCTGGAGCTGGATGGCACGGCCCGGGACCTGGCACGATCCCTGTCCCCTCTGCCTCGGGTAGTCCCCCAGCCCTTGCAGCCTTGAGTGCCACCGCTTGGCCCTGGGGGCTTTCTCTGCTCCTACCTGGTCAGGTAGAGGCCACCTGAGGTGGGATGAGGTTTGCTGCCCCTCTGGGCCTCATCTTGGCCCCTCTCTTTTCCTTTTCCCCCAGCTCTGGCTCTGAGACCCTCAGTTGCAGCTGACCCACTCCGTTTTCTTGCTTTTTGCATCCTTTTTTTCTCCTTTTTTCCCCTCTCCCGCCTTGCTGCTCCATTTCCATCACCAGAATCTTGCGGCCACTGACCCTCTTGACGAGGCAGACGCATCCCCCCTTCCCTCTTTGCCACCACTGCTTTTTGGCCAGGCAAGACACAAGCACTCAGCCCCGTCCCCCAGTGACCTGCCCCAGCAAGCCCTGGGGTGGCAGGATGCCTGCCTGTGCCCAGTTCAACCAGTCTGGCTGCCCAGGTAGGGACCAGGACGAGAGCGGAGCTCTACCTCCTTTCTCCCAGCAAGCTGCTTGCAGAAAATGTGTGGTGCTATGGGGTGCTCCTGTCCCCACCAAATGTGTTGGGTACTGGACCGGGGCCAGACTGTGGAGCATCCCTGTGTCTTGCTGTTTTGGGTTCATTTTTGGGGAGCAAGAAGCAGTGGAGGACGTGCTGTGATGGGGAAAGTGATGCCCATGCTATCCCACAGACGGGATGCAAAGGAGACTTTTTATCTTCTGGCATTCAATTAGGAGTAATAAAGTAGAAGTTTTGCAGATCTTCAGCTGAAGTCGCAAGTGAAAATGGGCACCCCAAGGGGGATGGGGTCTTCCCGCAGCTCCCAGCCCTGCTGCGGTGTGGGCGACCCCACGGCCGATCACGGGATGGCCTAAAAATGCTACAGCCCCTTGGTGCGGGGTTGGGGCTGTGTTTGTGGATATCGGATCCAGTGAGCAGGGGTAGGGGCAGGGCTGCCTGGGGCATCCCTCCGCATAGGGATGTGTCGTGGTTTAACCCCAGCCAGCAGGTAAGCACCATCCAGCCACTCACTCGCTTCCCCCCTACCCAGCGGGATGGGGGAGAGAATCGGGGAAAAAAGTAAAACTCATGGGTTGAGATAAGAACAGTTTAACAGGACAGAAAGGAAATAAATAATAATGATAATAAAATGACAATAATAATAAAAAGATTGGAATATACAAAACAAGTCATGCACAATGCAATTGCTCACCACTCACTGACTGATGGCCAGTCAGTTCCCGAGCAGCAATCTGCACCCCCCCCGGCCAACTCCCCCCAGTTTATATACTGGGCATGACACCACATGGTATGGAATACCCCTTTGGCCAGTTTGGGCCAGCTGTCCTGGCCGTGTCCCCTCCCAGCTTCTTGTGCCCCTCCAGCCTTCTTGCTGGCTGGGTGTGAGAAGCTGAAAAATCCTTGACTGAGTGTAAACACTACTTAGCAACAACTGAAAACATCAGTGTGTTATCAACATTTTTCTCATACTAAACCCAAAACATAACACTATACCAGCTACTAGGAAGAAAAATAACTCTATCCCAGCCAAAACCAGGACAGGACGTGGGTGCTGACTCTGAACTGGGGTGCATGAGGGGTCTCTGGAGGAGCTTACTGTATCTGCAAACCACCCTGTGTCTTGCCAGCTTGCCGACCGTGGCTGCTCATCCCCTATGCTGGGGATGTGGAGCTGGACTGGTGCGTCTGGGCTTATTTTGGTTTGGTTTTTTTCATTCTGTGTGGCTGGGAGCAGGGTCATTCCTCCCCAGAGGCTGGGACGAGCCAGGGCTGCTCCCCACGGAGAGTGGGGTGCCACACAGTGCCGGGGGAGAAGGTCTATGGGACAAGGTGACTTCCCCAGGGGCAGGTTCCCAAAAGGGCTCCCAAGGGTTCCACCAACACCCGTGTCCCCTTTGAGCCTCGCTCTGTCGGCACTAGATGGAGTAAAGCACCAAAAAAGCAAATTTTCCTGTTAAATTACATCTCCTGCATCCCTGTTGTTTGACTCAGTCCTGGTGGTGGAACCCCACGTCTGGATAAAATGGGGATGAAATAAGGTTCTGGGACAGTTGGTGCTGAGGACTGCCCTCATCTGGGTTTCCAGACTGTCCGTCTCTCCCTCCCTGCCTGCACGCTTCCACCGCAGCCTTAAACCATCATTAAAACACGTATCTTCCCTTCAGAAGCACTGACACTTCATTAAGCAGAACACGAAACCCTGCTCCAGCGGCGATTACGGAGCTGCTAATAACCCTTAATGAAATCCCACGAAAGGCTGAAATACTGCTCCAGCGTGGGAGTTTCTCGGAGGTGGCACAGGGCAGCGAGCGATGCTCGGGGACCGCTCTCCGTCCCTGGGAGTTATTCGCCTGATGAGTCAATCTCTGGGCTGCCATCATTAACTTGCTGCAGATTTAGTTGCTGTCTCTCATCCCAGCAAGTTTGCCAGTGGTTTTGGGGAGGTTTCTAGGATTTGGGGGGAAATGTGGGTACTGTGTAGTCCCTGTCTGTTCGGTGAAGGCACCAGGATGGGCAGCAAAAGTGGTATCTTTCCTCTCCAGTGGTGTCACCACAGTGTCCCAGGCACCAGGCACAGGCAAAACCCATCTGAAGATGACGGTGAAGCCTCTTTGCATCGAGGTTGCCAGTGAAGACCTTCCCCTCAGCAGAATTCCTACATATTAATGGGTCAGGAAAGGCTCCTTTCAGCCCTTTCCCTCTTACAGGGCGTAAGTCCTCAGCGGGACTTTGTCCCAGTCTCATTCCTGGTGGCTTCTCAGCTCAGTGGGCTGGCAGCAATGATGGGTGTAGGGGACACATGGCTCTGCTGTTCATTCGTGCAATCACTGAGATGATTTTCCTGTTTTGTTTCAGAATGGGCTGTGCTGGGCTCCAGTTCCCTTTCCCATAGGAAAACCATTCTCCAGGGTGCAGAGCTGCTTTTCCTACTCAGACAGGAAAGAAATCTAAACCAGAGAATCCTCACCTCTTGGTTTTTTTATTTTGCTGAAATGTAAGAGATGCTCCTAAACCCAAATAAACTTCTGGAAATAAGGTAGATAAACAAAAGGCCTAAGATGAAGTAATGCCAGAACAACAGCAATTTAATTTGCCTGCGTGTGTGCTCTGCAATGCAGTCGGTAGGTACAAGGCATCCTGCTGCGATGCCGCAGGGCCCTTGCAGAAGCGATGGGCTTTCGGGGAAAGAAGGCAAGGATTGTGAGGATTAGGGCTTTATTGCTTTTCCAGCTCTGTTTTCATTCCTGTCATCTTACTGTGAGCGCACGGAAATCCCGAGAGCTTGGGGACAAGCATGGGCCAGCAGCCAGGACACCGGGTCCTCCTCCTGTCCCTGGTTTGCTGAATGACCTTCAGCAAGTTGCTGCTTTTCCCTTCTCCCCAATTTTCCCACCCCTGTTGCAGTGGGAAATGCACCATCCCAACCTGCCTGGTCTTGCTGCTGCCGGCAGATTTCCCTGCACGGGGCAGAGGTTCCCAGTAAATCACGGCACCAGTTTCCCAGTGGGAAAGCAGAGCCAGGCTGTGCAGGAACATTTCCACGGGTGTTTCCAGTCCCTAGTGGGTGCATCTTTGCAATCATCTTGTTGCCTGAGCGCTGTGCCAGCTTTAGCAGTACCTCTCTGTTTCAGTCCATCTCTGGGGATCAGCAGGCTCTTGGGAAAAATCCTGCTTTCCTTTTTCCCCTAATGCAGAAAGCCTGGAGCTCCCAGGAATGCTAGGCACCACACCATCTTCTCCACTTACTTGGGTGCTGTTTTAAATCTCCTCTTGTGACATTTTCAGAGGTGTGGAGACACCAACAATTACTTTGCTGGAATTCCTCTTAAAATTTTGAACTTTTCCAGCATCCCACCGGGTGCCAGATCATTAGCACGGGGGTCAAAGCCCAGAGGATGCTGATTAAAGGACCTTCTTTTTGTCAGCTAGGAGCAAATGTGATTACCCTGCCTTCTCTTACGTGGCACAGGCTGAAGCCTGATTAGCAAGACCCCGTTCATCAGTGTAGGTGAGGCTCAGTGCCTCTCTGGAAAGGCTGCTTGTTCTCAGCCATCTGCACGGACCAGGGGAAAATTCCTCTCCGGATGAAAAGTCAGGAGCATCCTTTGCATATTTTTCAATTAAACCCTCCTTTCTGGAGGTCAGCACTGTCCCTGGAGGCAGATACAATTAACATATAAATTGCAAATCCATGCTGGTGGCCAATTCATACTTTGGGCATGGAAGGGAGATATTTAGCTTATCACAGTAACACTCCTGGGAGATGGAAAAATCTCCCAGACAGACAGTCACGGGTAGCAGAGGAAGGCAGCAGGGACCAATATTGTGACCAATGTTGTTTGATGAGCAGCCTTGACTGTGTCAAGGAAAGGCACAAAGCTCCCATGCCAAAATGGCTGCAGAGATCTCCAAAAAAAGCTGCGGTCCAGAGAAAGGACTGAGGGGTACCACTAGAGAACCACCAACCAAAATCTGGATTTTGCAGATTCCACCATTGTTAGGTTTTATTTTGGGGGGGGATTCAAGTAGTTGGTCTGGTGCCAGCTGTGGATGTGCTCTCCATGTGTTAAAACTCCTTCCCAGGTACCAGTGGCTACCAAGAGCCCAGGAGAGCATTAAAGCAACAAGTGATTGGAGATAGTGGCATGGAGATGGCTTTGGTTCATGACTGATGCAGAAGCTTGGGTAGTAGGGACATTTCACAGCAGAGAGCTCAACCTATCAAGCTCACTCCCACCACGTGTGGGACTGCACCACCACCAGATACAACCCTGCAGTGCTTCATCCCATCACCAGCCTCCACCTGTGACCACGTTGTGTCTTGCAGATGGGTTGGACGTGAACCCGCTCTGCCTCTCAGCCATCCATCCCCCTGTTGTTTCCAGGGCAGCTGCAGCCTCAGCCCACGAATCCGTGGACAGCCCCTGGTTTTCCCTTCCTGGCAGGATGACATCGCCAGGGACGATTTCCCCTCCCAGTTGTAGGAGCACTGGCTTCGTGGTGCCCCTCAACATCTCAGGGCTCCACAGCTTGAGCTGATTGCTGGTGGAAGTCTCCCAGTGGTGTGGATGCTGGTCCTGGGGCAAGCAGATGCCAAGCTCAGAGGACATCACTCCCTTCACCTGAGCAGATGTGTTTCTCATTTTGGAAGGAAATTATCTGCTTTTCATGTCATCCTCAGGCTGGCTGCTGCAAAATCTTCATCCAACCAGGAGTCTTTGCAAGCCCACACCTACCCCAGTCTATCCCAGCTCCATCTGGGTCCAACCTGTGACACAGCTCTGCCTGACACCTCACATAAGGCATACGATTAAGCTTTGAGTTATCAGCCAGATAACTCAGGTTTTCAATTATTTACCTGTGCAGGGAAGGTTTCCCTGTCAGGAGGACTTAAAGCGATGCTGGGAAGATGGCTTCTGTTTAACCTTCTCTGAGCTGTAATGAGATTGAGTTTGTCATCTCACCGCACTGTTCTCATTTGGCGGCTATAAGCTTTCAGGCTGACTCTGGAGCCTGTCAAACTCCATCCACTGCTAAAAGGCTGCGTGATGGGCTCGGGATGGGTCGTGTTGACTGAAGGCTGGGGACAACCCCTCTCGGTCCCCTCCATCCTCATGGGTCAATTGGCAAAGGCTGGGCTTGGAGGGTGGATGACTCATGTGGCATTTGGTACCGTGGGACAGAGCTGGAACAAATCCCATGTTTTCCAGCTGAGCCAAGATGCTTTGAGGGGGAAGGGAGCAGCGGAAGAATCAGCTTAAGACAGCCTGTTAATGCCAAAAATCCTGGATACACCGTGCTGGGAAGCTGCACCCACGCTAGCAGGTGAGCTGGGTCTCCTGGCAGATCCCTGGCATCATTTCCAGCCCCATTGCTTCTTCCCACACCTCGCCGGCAGCGATGGGCTGCCCAGCCGTGCCATCTTCACAGGGAGTCACCCCAAGTCCCCCTTGCCTTTGTGGCTATGTACGACCCCCCCTTGCAATCCAAGGCACCTGGTATTTAAAAGCATTAAGCCTAATTTTTATTTCTTCATGGCTTTCAGGCATTAGGTCAGGATCATGCTAAGGGGGGTGATCCCAGCAGAAAACCTTCTCCCCTCTTCCCCAAACCACCGAGAAGACCTTCGCATCAACATCTCTCCCGGCTCAGCCCCTCCATAAACCCTCTGTGCTTGGGCACAAGAGGGCACTGAAATACCACCACGATCAGACCGTTCAGGAGCACAGACAGTGCTGCTGGAGCCATAAAGTCCCTTCTGCGTCTTCCCCCTGGCTCGGCAGGGTCTCTGTACACAGAGGGACGAGTAGACACATCCAGAAGATGCTCCTGCCCTACACCGTGGCATGCATGTCCATGCTGTGTCCTTTCTGTTAAATTAAATCACCTTAAACGAAGGGAGCGAGAGCTGAGCGGAGCTAGCGCCTCCTCCTGCATGAGCAGACCTGTTATTTCTTGGGCTGGGACCAGCAAGAGCAACCAAATCCCTTGAGGTTTGTGCATTTTGGGGTGAAACGCCTACTCGCTGCCTGCAAAGCAAACAGCCCCTTCACCTGCTGGGGATAGAGCAGGTGGAAATCATGAGTCAGCTGCGCTCTGCAAACCTGGGAGCACTTAATTGATATTAATCTCATCAATGCAAATCTTATTAGCTCTCCTAGAAACACTGGGCCTTTACCAATAGCAACGCTGACTATTCCATATAAATCAAATTTACCAGCCTATAAACATTAGTACATCCCACAGACATATTCACCCTCATAAAAAACATCAATTGCTGCCTGACTATATTAGTGGAAATAAATTACAGAACTTTATCTCTCTGCCATGATTATGGGCAAAACCACATAAAAGAGACACTTGGAATATGCTTTTGTGTCGATTGTTACAGAAGTTGCCGATGCTGTTCAGCTTCTTCAAACCACTATGAATTGCTTATAATTAAGGGATTTGAAAACCTTCAATGACTAAATGATAAAAATGTCCCTTTTGCAAGCCCTGAAACACCTGTGTGAGCAATTTTTGTGCAGGTGAAGACAATAAAAGCAACTTATTAGGCATTGCCCTTTGCGGGGTGGGTGGGGATGAAGGATAGATCCTTTTATGCTTTTTTTTTTTTTTTTTTAGAGTGGTGGGTGAACAGAAGAAAGTGTCTGATAGGGGAAAAAAGAGTTTGTGCCATCCAGCTCCTCAAAAGTAAGATTGTGAGGTGGCTTTATTCCAGTGTGAGCATCTCTGGAAGAGCAAAACATCCAGTGGAATAAGGGTACAAGAGGGAAGTGGGGGCTGGGAGGGAATTGGATGAGAAATGAGGCTCGTGCTTCAAGCAGGCAGGGTGATTAACCATGTGAGCAAACCTCTTAAGGAAGAGGTGGGTTTTCCTGCAGAGACCGGATAGTTTGAGAGATGCTTCATTCCCGCATGAGTTATTGGGGAACTGGGGGAGATGAAGTGGCCTGTGGTGCTGAGAAGTTTGGTCTTGATGATTGAACATGGGATATGCCTGTGAATCTGGGGCAGGAGGACTGAGGAGTAAGGTGGGGAATAGGAGACTTCAGAGCCATAGGATGTGTCTGCAGTTGTCCCCATGCCAGGGACGAGCCTTATCTTCCCCAGACCCCCCAGGATACCCATAGATCTCAAACCATCCTTCCTTCACCACACCGTTCCCTTATTCTTCTTCCCTGCCCTGGACAAGGTGCCCAGGCTAGTTTAATGTGCTCTGCAGTAGATGAGCTTGGGGACATTGTCTCCTGAAGTGTTGGCCAACTTGTTGACTTTCCTGCTGGTTTCCCACCCAGCGAAGTCACACTTGGGTGCTGCAGGTGGTCCCGTGTCCCTCTGTCTCTCCTGAGCGGGGAGGAGGCTTCCAGCAGAGCTGATCTGCCTCTCTCATCTCATCCGCTGTATCTCTTCTTGAGTGTCCTCGCTCATCAGCCTGGGTAACTGCATGGTGCCTGCTCCTCGCTGGCAAGTGTTAGAACAAGTTTCCTGTTCTTCTGCACCTCTCTGCTCTTTTTATCGCAGCCTTCTCCTCCAGGTCTGTCTCAGGTACGTGGTACTCCTGTTACCATGGTAATGTGTCTCACCATCGCACAGTCTTCAGCGCACTTATCCTTGTAACTTCCCTGCTCAGGAGAGGAGCACTATTGTCCCCAGGATACTCGTGGTGGAGGGAGGCGCTAGGATGAAAAGCTCAAGTGAGCGGGGGACCAAAAAGCCCCCGAAAGCCTCCAAGGCTTGGTGTGGTCACCCAGGTGGTGGACAAATGTCCAGGGCAGAGGTGACCATCACTGGTTGTTCATCTTCACCCTTGCTCAGCCCCATAGCAGGGTTTCTTGTCTGGCTCCGTCACTGATGGTGCTTACAACCTCATCCCTTCTCTCTGTGCTTGGTGACAAGAAGTGATTAAGGGGTTTAATAATTGGGATTTATTCTTTGCTTCTGTCCGAGGCTGTTCAGAGAACAGTAAAGTGACTCCAGTGTGATTATGGCTTAGTAGAAGCATCCAGAGATGTTTCCCTTGGCCGTGTGTCTGTTGGTGTGCTAATAACTGCGAGGGCAGGATGCCTCCCCAGGGGGACATCTTTAGGTGCCCAGGATGGGCCCATCTCGGGCATGCGTAAACCCTTCACGGTATTTGCAGTGAATTTTGGCTTTTCCTTTGGCTGAAGTCAAATGCAAAAGAGATGCATGTGCCTGACAGCTGGGCTGTGGAGCCTTTCATACCTCCTAGGTTATTCATTGACAGGGTTTGTGTTTAATGCGGGAGCCTGGCTCCAGCCCAGCCTTCTGAGGCCTCCCGTGATGTCTTAATGCTGTGCCTGCCCTTTGGCAAGGAAAGCGTGGAAAGAAAAGTGTGGAAAGAAAAGCGTGGAAACCTGCACTGCCGCAGAGCACGTGGAGGGGCAGGGAGGCTGGGGGGGCTGGAGGGCAGCAGCCTCTCCTCTGGGGTGATGGGGAGCTCAGCTTTCCAGCAAAAATGAGAATCCAGCACTTGTAACTAGGGGAAAACCCTCCGTGGGAGTGGGATACAGAGGCATGAGTCTGCAGAGGGGCCAAGATCACAGCTCAGGGAAGGGTCTCGAAGGGGTGTGAGCACCATGTTACAGTGCCACGTGGCACCTTCCATCAGCCTGGATTTGCCTGGATCTGCACCCAAATGTGTTGTCAGCCTGCAAAAGCTGGCTTCACTCTCAGCTGAATCCAGCTTTTTCCAGGATGAGATAAATCCTCCCCTAAAGTGCAGCTGGTGCAAGCGCTGGTGTGGATGTGCTCTGGCAGTGTGCCATGGGCTTCTGCCTATGCATGGTCCACCAGATCCCCCCAGCCAAGCTGCTCGCAGTAAATCGATGGAAATGGGATGCTGCTGGGTCCTTTATCCCTCTGCCGACACTCCTCCGGAGCACTCAGGGCCCTGCCACATGCTTTTCTCTAGCACTGATTAATTATTGGAGCAGTTGCCAGCTTGGGTAGCTGGACGCCACCTAAATCCTTCTGTTTAATCTGGACTTTATGGGCAGATTGGAAGAAGCAGGAGGTAGCCACCATCGAGGGGTCTGACCTGCCCGTCAGCTCCCCTCTGCGGACAGGCACTGGTTTTAATGTCACATCAACTTTAATTGACTTATTGTTGGTCTTTGCAAATCACCCTCTTAATGATAGTTACAACTACAGTGTGTGCAAATTACCCTGCTAATGACACTTACAGATGTACTAAATGCCTTTGCTTATTCACAGAGCCAGGCAGGAAATCATTTGAAGCCGAAAGGTCAGGAGTGAGAGTGGGATGGCAGAGCACCATCTCCTTGGCAACTGCTTGGTTGGACCCCTTCTCCGAGGGGCTGTCCCCAGCATCCCACCAGCTGCTGCTCCATCCTGCTGCACCTCCTCACTGGGCTCGGATGCGGGATGGGCTCTTCCCGTGGAGCGGGAGCAGATGGGAAGGGACCCGGCGCAGGGATGCTCCTTGGAGCAACACGTAGAGGGAACGAGCCCATTTTCTGCGGTGTGGTAATTGCAAAACTGAAATAGAAATGAAGAAGGGGGAATTTGATCTCTACTGATTTAATATTTTGCCAGGAAGGGGCAGTGGTACGGGAGGATGCATTCTGAGCCATCTGTGTTGCTGGTGGAACCGAGACCCTTTGCATCCTCTCCCAGCCCCGTCACAGCACCACGTCCTGCCCACCAGCAATGCAGCGGCTGCATGTGGAGCTCCTGGGCTGCGGGATGTAAATGGCTTTTGTGCCTCAGAAAAGGCTAATGACTGTTTAATTGGACCCCTCCATGTTACCTGCGTATTAGTGACTGGTTTGGCTCGTGACCAGAAGTAAGGCCAACCTGGGCTCATTGAAGCTGCTATTTCCATGCGAGGTCTGAGTGAAAACACTTTTCTGGCTGACTCTGGTGCTTTGATGACTTGGGTTTATCACCTACCAAAATCAATCACCTTTTAGAGCTGCAGCGGGTGATGTGATAAGCAAATAATAACTTGGCCATGGCAGTTTAAAAACCCACCATCTTTGCTGGCATGCCAGCATTTTGGCAAGCCTTGGGACATGGAGGCGCAAGGACAGCAGGGTCTTGTCTCCATCCACAGCGTGGTCTGGGGGCTGATGGAGTTCCTACAGCTTTTGTGGAGATTGTTGTCTGAATACAGAAGAGGGACCCAAATTAATGCCTTGTCCAAGAGGAAGGTGGGCAGCACTTGGCCATTAGCTGGTGAGTTTGGAAGTAGCTGGTCACCAGCCAGCAAGGTGGTGGTCTCCTCTTCCTCTGGAGGACATGGGGAGGAGCTGAGATTGCTGTGGGATGCACATTTAAGGGACCGAGCACACTAATGCATGAGCAATCAGGCTCTCTTATTTCCACTGTTCACAGAATATCTTGGTTCTCTCTTTTTTTTTTTCTTTGATATAAATCTGGATTTTCTTATTTTCTGCATAAAACGGTGATCCCTTTTTAAACGCTGCCAGATGATATATGATGGCAATGTGTTCCAGAGGCCAAGTGTGTCATGCCGTTATGAGTTTCTCTAGTGAATTTTATTTAGCTGTTTCAATCCTTCGCCTCTGCTATGGAGCTTCAGAAGAGCACGATCCTTCCTATGGTGTGGGAAGAAATGCAGTGATGGGGCTACCCATCAGGAAGTCATGCTCAAGGTGGTCTCAAGCACTTCTTCATCCATTGACACGTCTTCAGCTACATCCAGCCTCAGCTTTAAAACATCCATAATTAATGCCTCTGCTAAAGACAAACAGTGTTCAGGAAGATTTATCATTTCTTCTCTTGTAATTACCTGTCAAAATTAAAATAATGGCCTTTTAGAAGGAACAGAGGGTTTTTTTCTTTAATTAATTAAGTATGCAGCTTGTCATGCAAAATCAAGGTCATCAAGATTGAGATGCAGATGACTGCCCCACTACTGCTGCTCTTCTCACAGCCCAGAATGCACCCTTGGGGGAAGAGTGGGGGGAGGTATTTGAGGAGAGTGGAGAGGGTTTATTCAAGAATCTACCTCCTAGTGGACCTTAATGAGCCAAAACTATATTTTATATATACATTATTCACTGTGCTAGAGGCCCTTCAGCCTGTGCACCCTGGACAAGGATGCTTAGGGGAATTTGTCATGGACCGGTCTGTGCAGTCACAGACCAAGACAAGGTTTGCTACCCCCAAAATGTGACTGAGACCTGCTGGTTTTGGAGCTCCTCTCCTGCCAGTCTGCAAGAAGTGTTGTGAGCCCCGGTGTCACCATCCAGCAGGCAAGTCCTCCCTTATAGGCAAGGAAAAGGCAACCAGGTAGTGTCTCACATTTTGGGTGTCCTAAGTGTCCCAGGAACCACCTGGCACTGTGTCCTAGTTCAACTAATCATCCCTTGTCCTTGCTGCATGAGGGCTGGCTCCTCTTGGAGAAACAGGTAGCATTCTCTGGATACAACTGAGGTGTTGCAGAGTTGTGAAACAATCTCCAAATGCAGAACCTCCCACTTGAGCCCTATGGGGCACAAGGGAAGAGTAGGGATCCTGTTAGCATGGGAAGGATGGAGATGTCACCCCATTCTCCTCCAACTCCTCCCCTGCACCTGGTGGGAAGTGGACATCCCTGCTCCTCCTCCCAGTCCCATCTTTTGCTTGGTTGGGTATATCTCCATTTTTAGCAGCCTGTTGCTTTTTGATCAAGACCTCTGGATCACTGTGCTTTAAAATGCTCTTCTCTGGGGAGCTGGTGAGCTGGCTGTGCAGGCTTATTTCCCTCTGATAACAGACTCTATTAGCATGAAGTATTGCTTTCAGTGTTCCAGTGAAAAATGTTAGCTTTCTCGGTGAAAGGTATCTATTGGGTTAGGATTACACTGCCCATAAATAACAGAGACAGGCTCAATTCCAGGCGCTTTCCCAGCCCATAATTGGAACACCATTATAAATTGTAAACATCTACTTTGTGCTATAAACCAGAGTCACCCACTGCCTCTAGGCTTGGTCTCAGCATCCCCTTCCCCATCCCAGGCTGGGCATGTCTGAAGCCTCAGCAACCACCAGGCTGGATGTAGAGGGTGTCCACAGAAAATGTGGACTTCTAACTGGAAAAGAAAATAAAAGAACTTCTGAGAAACCAAGGCCTTCTCCTGTAATTTGTTGGATTTTTAAATTTTTTTGGCTTTCTGTTTTCTGTGCACGTTTTCATCCTGCTGAAATGCCAACTTTCTATCAAAAAAAGTTGTTTGATTTAAATTTTCAGCCATCCCTGCCTTTCTTTTAAACTCTTCTCTGGAGATATTTAAAGGGTGTGATAAGAATCATGCAGAGGTGATGGGGCCAAATGGCTTGTGCCATCTCTCCTCACAATACGCAGTGACCTAAGACTGACATTTATTTTAATGTTTTATTGAGCTAATGATTTGTATAGACAAGACCATTTTAGCCATCAAAGTGTTTGATTTCTCTAGAAACACATCTCTAAAGGAGCCAGCGACCTCCTGCTGCAGCTCCAAAGATGCTCAAGGAGACTTTTTTTTCATGGCAGCGGGTGGAGGGACCCTTAAAGTTACGGGCATGCAATGGTGCAGGAGAAGACCCGGGAGTCTGGGGTATGGGATCACATCCCCATGTGGGATATGGGACAGAAAACACACACACATCCATAGGAAACTAGCTTCCATGGTACACTTCCTAAAAGTGCATGGGGCAAAGGCTGTTTGGTGTCACAGAAAATAGGAGAATCTTTAATAATTTCATTGCAGTGCTTAATTATCTTCACAGGGAAAACACAAGTATTAAAAGGTGCTTTAATCTAGCAGAGAGACGAGCAGGGCGGGCAGCGCTCATGGTCCCATCAAGAGATGCTGTCTCAGAGCAGGAGAGGGGGAGGACAAGGCTGCCAGATGTGATGGTGTGGGGGTACCCAGTGGCTTGGGAAGTCCCCAAATCACTGCCAGCCACAGGGTGACAGATGGAGCCAGGAGAAGGGTCGCTGGGGACATCCTCCCTCTTCTCCTCTTCCCCAGGCAACATCTGCTGCCATGGACCAAGGGGACATGGGGACTTTGTTCTGAGGCACAAAAGCAGCTCTGATGTCCTCTTGACTTTTCATCCCTTCTTGGCTTGAGGACCATGCCGGAGCCTCCCTACCAGTATCTGTGTGGCCGTGCTGGGGAGCTGATGCCTGCTCCTGCAGAAGGGAGTGGTGGCAGAATTAATTAGCTAGCAAAGTGTGAGCACTGGGCACTGCTCATTTGCTTCTACTTGTGTATTAGTATTGTTTATTAATTAGATAATATATACAAGTTTATATGACTCTCATTTTAAATCCCAGCAAATTTGCTGGGCAAATATTAATAGCTATAAACACCAAGAGGATAGCAGAACCGCGAGCAGCTCAGGTTTATTAAGAACAAATCATGCTAGACAAACTTAATTACATTTTTGATAGAATTGCTAAATTAGGGGATGAAGCGAAGGCAGTAGATGTTCATATATCTTGATTTTTAGTAAAGCGTTCAACTTGGCCAAGTGCGAATTGCTAGAAAATGTCATGTAAACTGGCAGGGACTCAACTATTGTCAAAGAAAGAGTGGGATCGTTGCAGGACCATGCTGATGAAAAAGGTTGGGGCATTGCAGCTCACTGGCAGCTGCCTGTTTGTCCTGGTGCTGAGATGCCTCGGTGAGCTGGGCTGTCCCATGCGGTGGTGGCTTCTCCTTCAACCCACAAGTGGGTCAGAAGCACCCAAATGTGGTGTACCAGTGGGTGCAGGGCTGGTTGCATGGAGGAGGGGGTGCTGAGCATGGTGATGCTGGAGTAGGGCAGAGCTAGAGGAAGGCAGAGCCATCCCAGCAGCTTCATCATCTGCCACCCTAATTTACCCTAAAACTGCAGTGCCTGAACACGGGTTCTGTCCCTAAGAGAGCAAAAAATGCAAGGGCTGTATTGCAGCTTGGTGGAGTTTTGCATGGATAGGTGCAATGCTTGGCAGCTCCAGGACCTGCTGCAGCTCTCTGGAGTTTCTCTTCCTCAAGCATTATCAGTTGCAAACAGGGGAAGATCCTGGCGGATAATAATAAGGATGCAGTATCTTGTGGGCAGCAGACTTGTTTTTCTCCTCACCCCATGCATGGGCAGCTTGCTGCAGTCGGAGATCTGCACGTGGTCAAGCCCTGCCATCAGCAAGGGAGATTTTCACTTAATACAGCCACTGGGACTGCTAATGCTGCTATGAGGGATAATGCTGTAATGCTAATATCGGTATAACTCCGTAAGAGCTGCACTAGCACAACTGTTACAAAGAGAATAAGAGATACCACAATAAGCGCTCGTCGTTATTAAGACCGTAATCCTAGGTCTGGGGTTTTTTTCTCTCTCTCCAGTAATCAGTCCAAACGCTGACAGAATAAATCATCAGCTTTATATGTTGATTTTCCACTGCTTCAAGCTCATCTCAGGTTGCTTATATTGGAGTGAAGCAGAAAACTGGATACTGGGAGGGCTCACAGTGGTGGGGTTGTTTAGGCAAGTTGGGATGATATCAGAGGGGGGTCTTCTCAATTAGATGGTATAATTTGGGCTCTCCCAACTCCTGCCCACCTGCCTCACCTCTTCCTACCTAGTTTGAATCACTCCTGCCCTTGCTTCGGTGTTGTACACCTGGGTGGGACTGCCAACAGAGGAGCAGATGGGGACAAGCCACCAAATCTGCACCATGGGGACAAGAGCAGTATCCTTCTGCAGAGCCATGCTTTTGTGGTATTTCCATGCCACCAAAAGTCTTGCAAAAGATATGATCGCTTTGCATGGCCTGGATCAGATAAAAATGGAAAAAGCAGTTTCCCTGCAGTCGGACCATGCTTTCGGAAGAATAACATTGCCACCAGCTTCAGCAGGAGCATGGTGACAGCAACACCTCTTCCTTAGTTCAGCAGCTACCCCAAGATGTTGCGAGCTTGGGAACCATCCTTGGGGCTTCTTGAATGCTCCTTGATGTGCCCTCACTGTTTTATCATAGGCACATCAGCTTCATTAGAAAGCTGCCATCTGCACTTGTCTTATTCAGTGTGATTTGCTTTGTTCCCGGCCAGGAGTCGGATTTGATCACCTGGAGTGGCGGTTCCCTGGGTTCAATTGACGTGTGTGCTTTAATAGTGCTTTCCTTAAAAAGACAGATGGGTTTGAGAGGGAATGAAAGCTTTGCATGCTGCATGGGGAGGCTTTTCCTGGGATTTGCATGTTTATGCTGTATTACTGAGGCCATGAGCTGAGTGCCTTTGAAAAGATGTTTAATTCCCAGGAATGAAAACAGAGTCATTGATTTTTATTTTTTTTTTTCCTCCTATGCTGAGAGAAGGCAATAGCATTGGTGCTTGGGAACAAGCATAGCCCCCATCCACTGTGGGCTGCAGGACCAGCTCCATCCCATTTCTCTCAGGGTTGCTCCTCTCCCACGGTACCTGAGTGCATGACCACGCAGAGATCGGGAGCTCAGGTCCCTGGATCAGGACATGTACTTGAAAAGCATGAGATTTTCAAAAGGGGATGTCAGGTCCCTTTTATTCCTTCATTAAATTGAAGCCTTTGAGGGCTGTTTCAAGGTGTTTTTTTTTTATTTTGACTCCAGAAAAGCTGGGAACCTGCTTAAAGTAAAAATGAGTGCTGATCTTCCTATGAAATGATGAAATCCTGGGAACTGGGGTTTCAAGAACCAGCCTTGTTTCCTGAGACTGGTGCCAAAGTTGGGAACCAGCAGCCCCATGGGAGTGGTGGGTTCAGCTCCAGTGCCAGACCAGACATTTGGTGGTTTCGTCTCCTTAGCGGCACAATTAAATAGAATTACTACCATGGGACTTTCTGAAACAGGTTGCTGCTGTCCTCCCATTATCACCAGGATCCCAAGAAAGTAGTGGGTGACCTGGAAATGGGGCAAAATCACAAGTTTTTGGTGCAACCTCCTATAAGTTTTTCCCTCCCTCCCTTCTCCAGAATACCTTGGGTTTGTCCATCGTTATGATGATTTTGTCCATCCTCAAACACGGTCATGCCTAAACATCTTTAACTCACCTCTGCTTTTGCCTTTTATATCTTAGGATACATGAATTGGTTTATTTCTGATTTATTAGCCCTAACTGCCTCTGCTCTTCACAGGGTTGAACTCTGGGCTTCGGGACAGGTCAAACAGATGCAAAAGGCAACGGCTCTTCCCAGTTTATCGTGCTTTGGCCAAAGCCCCCAACACCTCTTGTGCTGTCCTGGAAGAAGTGCTCTCACCTTGCATGGCTGGATTTATGCTAGCAAGCAGTACTATACCGAAGGGAGAAAAACTCTGCAAAACAGGGGTTTAAGCCATTAAACAGCTGAGAGCAGCTGCTTGCAGAATAAATGGGTATATCATGAGATACCTGCGCCTTTGAGGGGAGAAAAGCATTTCTGGTGAGGGGCTTTGGAATGTGATGGCAGAGAGCTGGGTAGATCTGTGCCACCTGCCTGTGCAGCAGTTGGATTTCGCTCTGCTGATCCTATTTTGTAGGTAAATGTAACCCAGGTAAAATTGATTCACTGCCTGGAGCTTTATAAGGAAAATTAATGTCTTTGGTGCATAGCTGTTGTCTTCAGGGTGCATGCAAACAAACAATCAAAAAAATGTTGTGTGGTGTAAAATCAGGGTTATGTATGCTTTGAATGCTAATGTTTTTTTAAATTGTCTTGATTTATGAAGTGTTTCTTTACTGAATTTCCCTGATATTCATCATGATTACTGCAGCTTTGCTGGAAACATGGATGAAGTTAATCCAGAAAAATGAGACATATAGCTGGACAGCTGGACATCACTTTTACACACACAGAGACATCGTGGATCAGTTACAGCATGGGTCTGCAGAGATGGGATCACAGCTCTGTCTTCTTATGGTTTCACACATGTCCTTCAGGGATGGACAGTTCTGTCCCCAGGAATATAAGAAGGAAATTGTATTACATTATCTAACAGCATTTGGATTTACAGTTTGATCGGGGGAAGGTAGGACCATTACCTCTGTATCTCAAGTAGCATCAGCCAGAGAAGCACATCTGGCCACAGGTGGAGTCAACACAGTTCAGAGATTCCCACTGAGGAAACACCATCCACACAGAGAACCGGGGCGGTGGCAGGAGGGAAAGCTGTAGGCACCATGGGAGATGCCTCTGTGCCTGGAGGAGCATCCCCTGGATGTTGGGTGCCTTCAGAGTAGCTCAGTGGGCCACCAACTCATCCTGCATTGGGCCACCAACTAAGGAAAGGAGTTTGCTAAGTGTTGTAGGACCATTTGGGCTCAAAAGGTGTTATATAAATGAAAACAAATTGCTAATCCCCTGAAGGCCTCCAAAGGGCTCTCATAAGTACTGGCAGATTTGTAGAGATCCAGCTGGAGAAGTTTAACCCCAGGAATCAGTTTATGCAGCAAAACTGATTAATTTCTCCGCAAAACCAGTTAATTGCATGAAAACTCCCCAGTGACTCTTTGAGTTTCCATCCACAATAAACCCTATTTGATAAAATGCATAACAATGAAACTAATCTGTGACCCAAGTCAGCTTTTCTGAGGAATTCGTGCCTCACATGAGGATGTGAAGATACTCACTGGGATGAGAAAACAATAAAAAAATGAACTGCCTTTAGCACAGAGGGCTGGTAGGTAGGTTATAACAGAAAAGTGACAATTTCTGTTGGAAGACAACAGAAAACAATGAAACTTTGGATTTACTAGAACACAAACCTATTCCTATTAAAAGCCAGCACTAAATTGCTATAGGAGAAGAGTTTGTCCTCAAACCACACATCTTCAGGACCACTGCTGCCTTTCAAAGGTTTCCCTCGGGAAATGCCCCCTGTTGCAACAGATTAGGAGCCTGGGATTGGTTTTCTCTTCCTTTTCCTCTCGTCTCTATGTTGAGGTACAATCCAGGCTAAAACCCGTCCATGAACTAGGGCAGTGTCTTATGGACACCAGACCCTGGAGGTGGCCATTAACTGGCTCCTCAAGAGGGAACACAACAAGTAATAACAGCCAAGGCTTTGCTATTGCTCTGGATTTCCCAATAGCCTTATTGATTGGGCTCTCCAGGGGATCAAACCTGCCCATTGCGGTGTATTTATCACTAAAAGTCTGGAGAGGTGCCTAATTCCCCTTGGGGTAGCGAACAGCACCCTGGGGGTGATGCTTCTGCCCCCTGATTTTCTGCTGACAGTGCTGCCCGTGCTGTCTCTAAAACACTTGTGGGTATGGAGGTTTTGGGGCTGGCTGGGGCAGGCAGAGCAGAAGGAGAGGAGGAAAAGCTGGTTCTGCTCCAGGGAAGAGTAGGGACAGTGTGTGAGCTGGGACTGGAAGGAGATCATGGTCTTGACTCATGAGAGGAGGGCTTGGAGAAGCCCATGGAGAATACCAGGACTCAGCAGGCTTCACTCTAGAGGTAGTAATCGTTAGCTCCAGCAATTATTTGTTAACCGGTAGGGGATTAAAGGGAGAAAACCTATGAAACAGCCCATCACACACCTGTGCTGAACCAGGCATGGACCAGGTCAGCCTTCAAAGTCAGAAGGGATCCAGTCCACAAGCTGGGGAGACTGGGTGGGGGGATGTTTGAGCATTTATTTCTCTACGGTTATTATAATCGGTTGGAAAAACATTTCACAGGATCTCTCCTGTCCTTCACAGTTCCTCAGCCAAATCCTTTTAAAGCTAACAAGCTCCTTGCCACAGCAGCAAGGTGAAAATAGCAGGGAGAGGGGAAGGTTGAGCACATCAATATTTTTCCTCCATCTCTACCCCGAAGGTCGGGATGGGAGCAGCGGGGATGCCAGCGGAGGGTTTGTCAGTACATGAGAACCAGCTGCTCTCCTCCTCTTGCTTATGAGTGTCCTCACCTCACCAGTGGAGACCAGTGCCCTGTGGGAAAGGAGAGCCGAAACATCAGTCTCAGCCTGCTGGGAGCAGGGCAGGATTGTGCCCTCTCCTGTCTCTGCTGCTGGAGATAAAGAGAGAGCGGAGAGCTGCTGCGAGCATCCTTACAGCAGGGGAGGGAAGGACGTGTTAATGGTGCGAGGGCGTCAGGCTGCCGAGAGGCTGCATAGCCACGGTCAGCCGGGCTGCAATTTAAAGATGTTTGCACTGAATAAAGTGCTCCTAAGAAACATTTCTTCTTTATCGCATGCACACACACATGTGCACACGTTTCTTTCTACTTTCCCTACATCGGCCATCCCTGCATGCTGTCAGTGAGGTCCATCTAACCTGCTTTTTGGTCCCTACAATGCTGATTTGGGGGCTGAGCTCATGCCAAGCTAAGTTGACCAAGCGAAACTTTGGGACCTTGGTGGCCTCTTGGAGATGTGCCTGTCAGCACGAGGACAGACCGAGTGCAGGGGTGTGCAGAGACCTGGAACAAGGCATAGCCCATCCTCTCTTTCCTTGTTCTGCCTTTCTAAATCCCATCGCACTGAGCTACCAAGGCATCTCTGGCTCCCACCCAAGTCCTTGTTGCTTGGAAAATCTTGACTCCTGGCTGTTCTCATTTTACCACTGACATTAAGAACTTCCCAATGATTTTTTTCCTTGTTCCTGGCCACAGAAGTGTTGTCACTCCTACTCCTGAGGCATCACTTAAATTGCACTGGGAATAGTCCTTAGTATTCCCCTTGGGTACATGAATCTTGCAGCTGATCCTTATTAAATATAATGAAAGTTTTTTAGACACTTTTGAGTTTTTGCACTGAAAAGTAGTTCCAGGTGACTGGGTGGATGTTCTCAGAGGTTTGGGGAAGGTAGGCTGAGTAAAGGCAATGCCTCGTGGGGGCTAAGTGCAGTAGGAGAAGGACCTGCAGGTGCAGGGGGACCCCACAGAGCCCTCCAGATCCAAGCTGCTCTTCCCCCCTGCAATACCAAACTGCTCACTCAGCCCAGTTTGCTCCTTTTAATGACATTTCTTAAATGACTAAGAAACTTGTTCAACTGCCGCTGTGCAATTCATCAGCACAGAGCCACGAGTTTGGGACATTCTGCAGGAGGGCCTGAGGAAGCGGACGCTTCCCTGCGAAGTTCCCATTTTCCTTCTCCTTGGGGATCCTGATGGGATGGATCCACCTACACTTACACTGCTTGTGTGGCTCCAAGTGGCTGCTTGAGGATTTAATGATTACAGGGATTTTAGGAGTGTGAGTGCTGCCTGTCCATTGGACATCTCTGTACCACCAAGTCCCAACTTCCCAGCTTGGTCATGTCCAGCCCTTTCAGACAAGGTCCATCTACCAGTGATGAAGGTCACTGAAGCTTTCAGCTTCCCATGCCAACAGCAAAATATGGTCAAGGAGATCTCTAGGAAAGGTTGTTCCAGCTCCATGTAAACCATGCTCCCATGCAGCCCGGCTCTGGTTACTCCTATCTCTGTCAGGGAAGGATGGTGGTGGTCACCCTGGCTGGCTTGCAGTGTTTTTCTTGGCATCAGGCTGCATCTGTTGCCTCCTTCTGGCTCTGCACTTCATGAGTACGAAGCTATAGGTGGGATTATCCCAGGGCCCATCAGGAGCATCTGTTCCGATGTAAGTCCCAGTATCTCTGCTGGGCCCCTCCCAAACTTTTTCGACAACTCCAGAAGTAAAGATGTCTTCTCTTTATTACATTCTTTAGGATTTCCTGAGAACCATAAGCTCTTGCAAACAAGGGAATTAACCAAAATTTCAAGTCTTTTCACGTGCTAACAGCTCTCTTAAAAATGAAAGCCTTCAGACACAGACTTTCACAGCAAAGACTGATGCATTATCCACTGCGCTGTCAGCCCTGTGGGCAGGCGGGATAAGAGCTTCATGGGGAACTCATCACTTGTATTTTCCTATACTCCTTTCTTTCTATTAAAGTGCCAAATCGTTAGCACCGTGCTAATGAAATCCATTCGCTTCATCTGAACTGTCCCCTAGTCGCTTGATAAATCACTTGATAGAGGAGTAAATGAAGCTGGCTGGTGATCAATTGATATCCAGCATCAATGCAGCCAGTCAGCGACACTTCTCTTCCCTGGGGTTACCAGCAGAGATGACCAGAGCTGCCTCCGCTTCTGCTCACTCCTAACATCCCCCCCAAAAGCAGGAAACAAAGGAGTCTATGAGGCTGAGCATCCCCCCCGTGGGGCAAGGGTCTCATCCTTGGTCTCAGGATCCGGGTGAGTGGTGTCCGCAGGGATATACGAGCTGCTTTCCACCTAGGACCATGCTTTGAGAGCAAAACTGCTGGCTGGCAATGTGCAGAGTGAGCCTGGGAGGGTGGGAGATGGCTGCTGGGGTGGGCTGTGCATGCTTTATGCACAGCAGAGTAGCAGGATCCTCCCCATCCCACGGGGAGGAGGGTGTAAGTTGTTACTCTCAAAAAAGGGTCCAATAGTTTTGCTGTTGTAATGGAGCAACAAAGGGTTGGACAGACTTGAAAAATGCCTGAATCAAGCTTAGATATTACAGCGTGAGTCTGAAGCATTCCCCAATATCTCTGTTGGAGCATGCATTAGGGGACTTCTGCCCATTCAGCTGTGAAAGACTTTGCCTTCACCTACTGTGCACTTGGCCTCCTAGTGATGGAGAACAGTATCAAGGTTGATGCTTTAGTGAAAACTGAAAAGAACTGAAAATAAGGCAGCACAATTTACACCCTTCCTCTAGCAGTGGTGGCTTGCTCTGTCCCTTGCTCCCATCTCCTGTATCCAGCACTGCTGATCCCCTGGGAAAGCCAACCAATATAATACCCTGTGCAGGGAGCTGGGTTCCTTCTGCACTTCCTAGAGGAGTTCAGAGCACAAGTAAAACACTGCTAATTAAAAAGACAACTGTAACAAACCCAGTTGTCACCTTATTCTAGAGATTGCATGATATATCTACATTGCTCCTCCAGTCCTTAGGGACAGACAGCAATCTTTGCGTTGCCACGTTAGTGCCAGTGACTCTCCATGTCAATAACAGGATAAATCCATGAATTATTTTCATCTTGCATGTCTGTTCTCCCTTTGCTCATCTCTCCAGGCTCTCGGGTACCCTGAAGGGAGTCTTACACTCTGTTCACCAGGTTTTTCTCCCACCTGTGCCCTGAAATGTGGTCATGCATCCCAATTCTTGGTGGAGCTGACTTGTGTCACTGATGATGAAACCAAAATCTTGGACTTTCTAGTCCCCTGGACCTTCTAGTGCCTTGAAGGGAGACCTGGTCTCCCTTTCTATGTTTCTCGGGGGACAAAGTCACGTTCCCCCAGAAGATGCCCATCTCTCTCCTGTGAATTCAGACAGGGTTTAATCTTCTTGAGCACACTAAGGTGCACAGCTCCTCTGCCTGCTGTCTGGGGACAAAATCCCATCCAGCCGTGGCTGTGTGGTTGACAAGACTGAATGGCTCCAAGAGAAAACCTCTCTTGGGTGTATGGCTAAAACTGATTTTTTACTTCTTTTTGTGCCTACAAGCTCTTGTGTTCCTACTTCCCTTGCTCCTTGATATCCATGCCCATCCTCCTACCACTCTTCCACATGCTTCTCATCACTCCTTGGCAGTTTGTGTCTCTACCTGAGGGTCAGTGGTACCAGACAGACCATGTCTAAGCCGTCAGGGTGCATTTTGGTTGCACAATCTCTGCAGCTTCCATAAAGCCATTCCTGAATTGAGAAACAGCTCTTCCATGCCATTCAAAGAAACCTTTCCTGCTCTTAACATAAGCACCGTCATCTTTTCCTCACAATGCTTGGTGTTATAAGAGCTTCTGAGTATTTGTCTGAAAGCCAGGCACCTGCTGACTTGATGCTGCCTGCTCCCATCCTGCAACATTTTCATTTCTGTTACCCCCCCTCCCTTGCTCCTTTAGCTCTGCTGTTCCCCCTTGCCAGCTCAGCAAGGCTGGAAGCTGTAAACAATTACATTGTTCTGCAAGAACAATTGCTTTTCTAACTAAAATATCTGGGAAAAACCTCTGGTTGAATCCAAATGAGGATGCATTTGTTTATTTTTCCCTCGCTGAAAGGAATTAATTATTTTGAGCGGAAGAGAAACTTTTCAGTTTCCATTTGGGAGTCAGGAGTTGCAAGGTCCTGCAGGACATCTGAGTTCAAGCACAGTCGTGGCACAGCCAGACCAAAGGATTCACGTGAAACTTTCCCACCACCTTTGGGCTATGTGGCCTCAAGCGGGGAGATGGTCTCAGGCTGTGTAAAGACCAGCACTGATCAATCTCATGTGTTTCCAATAAGCCCAGTCCTTTTTGGTCACTCCCCAAAGGGTAAATAAGCCTTGGGCTGGGTAGTCTCTGCTTGGTGGGGTTGGCTTTTGGGTTTTTGCTGGATGGAGTGGTTTGGTTTTTTTTTTTTAATGAGGATCATCTTGGCCTGATGTGGACAAGAGGGATGAGAAATGGTGTGTGTGTTTGTGGTGGTGAGGAAGCTTCTTGGGGAGTTGGGGTGAGGCTGGATCTCTGTTCAAGTGGATGTAGAAGTGCTTTTTGCAAAGTGGAGCAGCAGAGGAAAGAGAGCACGTCTCCTGCCCCCACCACCCTGAAATACCCTTGCTGGAGAAGAGCACCATAGGTTCGACCCCTGCCAGGTGGAGGAAGAGGTCCTGTCCCAGTGCTGGAGGTGGGTGCCTGGATGCCGAAGCAGGCTGTGATGGTGGGGGGTCCAGGGGTGCCCCAGCCTCTGCCCTGGGTTCCCTCTTCAGGCACAGATGACTGCATGTGCCTGGTGTCTGAATTCATAGCATGGATAAACCAAAACTCTGCTTCTTTTCAGCTCATAAACTGTCCCTGAGTCTTTTCTGAGGCTTTATTTGTCTTTCTGGGATTTTTAGCCCTTGGCATATACACATTAGTTTTCCTGGCATCATAATCATCTCCCCAAGAAACTTCTTCAAGGTTGTGTGGGGTTTTTTTACTGCTACATCTCAAGGCATTCTGGTCTTTAATAAAGAGTCTTGTAAAATCTGTATTCACAGGTCTTTCTCTCTTTTAAATCTTTTACAAACTCCTTTTCTGTTTCTCCCTCACTCTCTTCTCCTCCATCACAAGTAAAACTTGGGGAACTGTCCTCAAATACTTTCATTATTTCTCCAGACCTTTCTTCCCCAGCACCCAGAAGCTTTGGATGTCCCCATTGCATTTGCACATGCCCCTGCAAAGAGCAGAGCAATCATTGCACTGTCCTGTTCCTGTGCCCCTGGGGCTCATCCATCACGGACTGCCACGCAAACCCTTCCTCCAGGCTGGTGTGAGGATTTATCTGCAGCTGCACAGGTTCTCCCATAGTCATTTAATGTTACAGCTCCCAATAACTTCTCCAGCACTCTGTACCTCCGACTTCAGCAACTTTGTTAAGCAAGATTGATTGCAAGAGAAGCCTGTTATTAAGAGCTGAATCGGTGAGTGAAAGTAAGGTGAAACATTTCCAAAGGCTCGGCTGCATCCTGTGAATGCAGACTGCCCTTTGCTCCTGTCTTTTGCTCCTCTGCACTGAAAACACGCAGTGGCCTCAAGCAGAGCGTGTGCTGAGGAGTAAATAGTGAGTGGCTGAATTTCCTGGAATAATTTGCTTTGTAGCATGTGTTGGAGGCATAAATTCGGATCTTAAAGCACTTTGACAGTCTGGGCATGGAGGTGCAAATGTTGCTTGCCCTGTGTTGTAGGATCTTTGAATGAAGCAGATGCTTTTTTCTTTTCTCATAAAAGAAGACAAAATGGAGCAGATTGTTTAAGACAACCTTGTTCTGTTTGAGTTTTTCTGTTTGGGGATTCTGCGTGCATCACTCCAATCTCTGCACCTCTTGCTCAACCTATGATTTTAAAAAGAAAATACCTACTTTTGTCATGTTAATATTCCTTTTGTCTTGAACAAATTTATCTTGACTGAACCCAAGGCAGGCTGCCAGCAGGTTTTCTAGCTCTTGGGGTTAGCTTGATTAAAAAAGTAGTGATACAGATGCATAGACTGAATGTCTTCTTTGGTAATAACAAATAATACAACTCAGCTGTGTATTTTTTCCTACCATGCAAATAAAAAGAAGGAAAATAAAAGGATAGAAATATTATGAAAGGAGCCTTTTCTGAGTTCCTGGAGGTAAGTAAAAATTCATCAGGTGTTTTAGAGTGCTCTCAACTAATGGTTGAAATAACCTCCTTTGTGGAGGAGGCAGTAATGAAATGTGTGTTGGTATGGTATTACAGATATGAGCCTCACAGTGAATCTCTTCAGATGGAAGAATTTGCCTGGGCAGGGGGTTTCAGTTGGAACTCGTGTTAACTGATGGCTAGTTAAGGCAGACAGAACTTCCACTGAATATTTCTTAATGGAAAACCCCAATTTTCCATTAAATAATTTCCCCCCCCTGCCCTGGAAGTATCTGTTTGACGTTTTGCTGGAAATTTGAAAAGTCCCAGACTACTAAAACAGCAGAAGCTGGTTCTTTACATGACTTGTCATAGCTGGAAGCATAAATCCAAGTGCTTCTCTTTACATTGTGATTGAGGGGCAGTGAACTCAAGCACTATTGTGGATTCAGCTGCAGCATCTCAGTGACTTTTTTCCAAGGCTTTCTGAATACTGCAGATGTTTCAAGCAAGGCCAGCTCACTGATGCATTTTGTTTCTAGGCCTTTGAGGATGAACCTTGGACTTTAGGACATTAATTTGCTGCAGGATTTTGACTTTATGAAAATCCAATATTTGTTATTTGTGCAGTAGATGATGAAAGATGGACCAGAAAATTCCAGTTTTTCTAGCACAAGGCCTTTTGTGAAAAAGGCTGATATTTTATGCTGTTATTGATTATTGGTGATGGCAAGGTAATATCCACCATATCATCTGGCTCAGGCAACACTGTGTTTATTTGGCACTTGCAGTAGAGAAAACCAGCAAGAGCTTGAGGTCAGGGCTGTGTGGAGCTCCTGATGATCTTTTTTTCCTGGAAAAATCGGCTTTCTGCAGAAGATCTTGATTTTTGGGGTAGAAAAAAAAGTGTGTGTTAGAAAAACAAAAAACACCTAAGAAGCGAAAAACCTTCTACCTGAACTTTCCTGGTTCTCTTAAAAGATAATAAAAAGGTGCAAAACCATGACAACATCCCAGGAGTGGACATCATCCTGCAGCCATCCAAGGTTGGTGGGCTTTCTCAGGAGGAAGCATTTCCCAAGGGGTTTAGGTGCTACTCCAAGCTCTCAGCAAGGCTGCAAGGAAATATTTAATGCTGATTTGTAGCTCAGACATGGTACCCCACTTGGGCAGGGGACAGCAGTCATGATAATCTCCCAAAGCAATTCCTTAAGGGCTGGAGGAGGGTTTCTGAGCACTGCCACGAAGGAGATGGACCTGGATGTGCTTGCACGGTGTCCTGCTCTTTCTTGCTTGCATGGAGGTGCATCTGCTTGCATCTGCAAATGCAGAGCTTTAAGCACTTAACCCGTGGGTTCCCATCAAACAACAGATGGGAGAATGATACAGAGCAAATGAAATATGTGTATTTGTCAATAAACAGATGAAGATTAATCCAAGGCAGGGGGTGCATGCTCCAGGCAGGGCTGGCTCTGCATCAGAGTACCAGTGTAGCTGCAAATGAGATAAGAGGCTTTATTTGTGTTGCTATAAAGCAAAGAAACACCGCAGATAACAGTAACAAGAGGCACAGCACCACTGCCTTGGGGTCTTCCTTGGATGGGCTTAAAGTTTGGGCCAAGTTTGCAAGCAGGAGGTGAAAAATGCAATAAATCCAGGCATGGTGCAGGTGAGGCTTGGAGAAAAGTGGGGTGTTAAGGGGGGATGGTTAGGTAGGGAGGGGGCAATAGGTGGGTGACTATCACTGCTTGGGTGGGGGATGGAGGTGGCCTGAATGAATGGACCAGGGTCCCCATGGGGAATTGTGGAGGAATTGGGGCAGTGACTTGGAGAAAGGGTGGGATTTCTGATGAGGAAGGGATATTGGTGATGGGACCATGCAAGCAGAGGAAGGTGGTCCCAGGCTTGAGCCTCCAAACACCCAGGGAGTTGTTCCTCTGCAGCAACAATTCTTTTTTCTTTCTTGTTTCCATTCCCTGGCAAAGAGCAGTTTTCCCCAGAGTGCTGCATGCTGCTGCCCCAGTTTTTGGGAATAAACACAGTCCTGGTTGTAGCCTCCTGCTTGCAAAAGCTTGCCTGTCTTTGGAGTGTGCCCTGCCTGCTTTGGCTGCTGCTGGGATTATATTTTTTTATTTTTTTAATTTTTTTTAGCTAGCCCCAGGTGGCATGTGGCATCTGTGTAGTAATTAGGCCTGTTTGCTAATGGCTCTCTGCAGACAGCAGTATACCTGTAAGATCGCTAGCAGGGATGTGGTGTGGGAAAGATGGTCCCACCAGAAGGATGAGGCTGAGCCAACTGGTAGTGGTGTAAGTGGCCATAAAGGCAAAGAGGAGGAGCCCATGTGAAGGGTTTTGGGGTCTGGTGGGACAGAAGTGGATTTGCATAGTGCATGTTGCAACCTGGGAACCAGGTCATGGCAATGGGGAGCAAAACCCCATTTCACCTGTATGTTTCCAGCAAGAAAATGCTGGAGTTGTGGCTCCTGGGACCCAGAGTTTGTTTCCTACCCATCTTCTGCCTGGTGCAACCCAGCCCTGCTCATCACCACCCATGGCCCAAGTATTTGAGACCTCATCCATCAAACTGGAGTGTTTTTTGAGTGAGTTTCTGATTAAACCTTTCCATGATCGACTCCAGCAGAGGTGGGTGCAGGTGAGCTCCTGCGGAAAAGCCTGCAGCTTCTGGTTGATTCATATCAACCTGTTTCAGTAGAGAAAAGTTTTCCCTGAAGGTGCTTCTCCAGCATTTTTACTGGCATCGCATAAGTGAAGGTGAGAGAAATGTTTAAGGTAGTAAAAAATATGTGGAAAAAGGGTTGTTAGGCAGATCGGACCCGAAAATGAGGCTTCGTTTAAGCAAGAATACAGGTGAAACGAAATTTAGGTTATGTTTTATGGGAAAAGCAGTAGCAAATAAACTCTGCAGATCATCTTATTTCATTTGCTTCTTCCCCTGTAAATTGTGCTGACTGTCAGTGTGTTGGGCAGAAGTGGGAAACCTGCAGGATTTTATAACTTCAGGAGAAGTGGTGTTTTTTTAGTGTGTTTTAGCCCTGGGAAGAGTATCTCCTCTCTCCTTCAGGGCACAGGGAAACATCTTGGTGCTCGCTAGCTTTTTGCAGCATCCCTCTTCTGCCTGGGAGTCCACAGCAAAGACTTCCCAGACCAGCCGAGAGAACTTCATTAACATACCGAGCTAACTATATTTGTAAACAAGAGCCATTGATTTCCATCCCTGTGGAAACACCGGTTTTTGAACTCAGCACAACGTGTGGAGTCGCTGTGACAGGAGGGGACCCTGCGGATAGAGGTGACATGGCTGGGGGGCAAATGCCACTTGCCTGTGCTTCTTGCTGAATTGCCGGCAACAGAGGCAGATTGCATTTCAAGTGTGATGTACGATAACGCTGTTGGCAGAATTACGCTAATCCATTAGCTCCTGAGCCCCTTTGAGCTTCCTCCATCACATGTGGGTCATGGAGAGCAAGTGCTGCCGCATGTTAATGCAACCTGCCAGTGCCACTGGGTGATAAAGTTTGTCCTATATTGGCTTGTTCTGCATTAGCCTCTTTGAACACGGAGTCATTTTGCAGCTCATGTTGCTGGACTAGTTGGGGACAGGAGATTCATACCTGTTTGTGTGGGAAACAAAGCACTCTGTCAGTCAGATGAAAATAAAAGCAAGTAGTGGCTTTTTCCATTGTTTGAGAAGTACGTGTATGGGTTTCCCCCCCCTTATTTGTTTCTTTGGCTGTGTTTTGGTGCTGGGCAGAGGGTTGTACGTGGGATGGAGTGCAGATTTGTAAAGTGCCGTTGGACCCACTTGGACGTGACTTGGCACGTAAATGCGAGATCATTATAAGAACTGACTGCTTGGAGGTAGAGGGGAATAAACAAACATCCAACACGTTTCCCAAAGAAAGAGGAGTTTGATAAAAATTCTAGGTAGTAAGTTATACTATAGAAAGCAAAAAATCCAAGCCTATACATTTAGAGCATCGTACTCCAGTCACTTGGAGAGTAGCGATGGCTCTTTCCTGTTTTTAAATTGTGCTCAGTCATTAGCTCTGGGGGAGGAGGAGGTCTGTAGCTTCACTGTAGCAGCAGGAAAAGTCAGTGCATCTGTGCTGCCTGGAATAAGTGGATTTCTTAGCAGTTTCTTGGGAGCATGTCTCGTCTCTTGAGGCTCCCTGAAATATTGGTTTGCCAAAAATCTGGTCTGTGGTGTGTTTTGTTCCAGGTTTGGCAGCTCTTTGCAGGCTCCTAATGAAATGATCCACTGGGAGAGCGGTGCCCTGTGCTGGGCTGAATTTGTGCGTGGACCAGAGCAGTCGCCTGTGTTCTCAACTTGGTGTGGGTGCCCCCAGGATTTGGGGACCAGGGCTTGTAGGTCTACCTGGCACAGCCCATGTGGGCAGGCTCAGCACCCTGCTGTGGCCATGCTTGGGCCATATTCAGGTCTCAGTGGGTCAAGTTCAGGGGTTTTAGGTGCTTTTGCACCATGTTGCGTGCAAGCCCTGGTCTGGGTTATGGGGGCCAAGCGGCACAGTGGGCTCCCTAACATCACCTACTGCAAAAAAAAATCAGAGACTGGGGTGTCTTATTATTCTTTCTGCTTCTGTTTTCTCTTCCTCCCTGGACCCAGCTGCCCACACTGACCCTCCTTGGGATCACAGCTGCATTTGGGGTGCCCTTTAGCAAAGCAGCCTCCATTGAGCTGCCTGTTGTGACAGCCCCAGTCTTCTCGGTGTTAGATCTTCTATTTAAATGGCACTTCCAAATGTTGATATTCTTTTACTTTTAGCAAATTACCATATAGCCGCTAATATGATATGAAGCAGCATAAACATTTTTACGGCCAGCAATAGTCATGGATAACAACTTCTTCATATTTAAACTTCCCAGCCCATTAGACCTTCTTAAATAATTCATGTTATAACATCATTTAAGTCTGTGTGGCATTGCTTTGAAGTAATTATGGTCTGTAACAAACCTCCACTGGGAGTGGTAATATTAACACAAGTTACTGGTTTAATATAGGTGATTGCAAATGCCGTGATGCTGCCTTGGGGTAGGAGGGGTGAAATTTATACATTGCTGGGTTATGTAGTAGGGGTCTGATCAAGCCAAGATGCTCTTCTGGGATGGATGAGGAGGTGATGTGGGGCTGGAGGGGGGAGATGAGGTCACCGGTGCCTGGCTTGGCAGAGCTGTGCCCGTGCCATCGGTGCCACCGATGACATCTGGATGCAGAGATGTGGGCTGAGATGCTCTTTTCTATTAGATGTTTGCAGAGGGACTTTTTCTTGCCCCATTGCAGATCTGTGGTGCATGCAGCCGGCACAGCAGCCTCCCTGGCCACAGGAGCAGGGCTGGGATCCCAAACGGGCACAACCTGGCAGAGAGGATGATGGCAGCATACCCCAACTACGCATCTGTTCTGGGGCTCACGGGGCTCCTAGGAAAAGCTCAGGAGGGTTTCTTGGTCCCAGATGGTCCGACAAATCAACTTTAAGTGATGGAGGCTGATTGCCTACGTGGTGCCTCTCTCTCCTCCCTGATGCTCTCAGTTGGCACCAGTGTTAGTTTTCCTTTGCAGCTCTCTCCCGACCGCCCTTGTATTTCATGGATGAAAACCTTTCCCTCCTTCCCTGCCACAGATGGCAAATGGAGAGCTCTTCTGCGACAGCAAATTCCTCCCAAGGCAGATGGCAATCTTGTCGGAGACATAAAGTTGTCTTGCTGGTGTCAAGTTGGCCATAGAAAACTAAAATATTGATCTGTTCTTCCCCACAAAACATGACTAATTAGCTACACTGAGTGTGGCAATAGACAGTGGCTGATGTTCCATAAGGTCTGATCTGCCTGCTGTAAAGGCATTTGCTTCCCTGGTAGAGAATTCCTTTGGGTTGTCCAAGTGGAAGGTTGTTTTTAGGAGCCAGTAACTAGCAAAGCTGCTCAAGGCTGGATGTCCCCATCTTGGGTCCTCAACTCGTTCACCTCAGAGCTGAGCCCTTGATAACATGGTGCTTGTGCTCTTTGGAAACCTTGTACTTGAAGTGCCCTGTTTCAATACGGTTTTGCCCCAATTTTCTAAATTGCTTGTCTCTGTGTAGTGAGCTCCAGGATGGCTTTGCTCATGGTAAATAAGGTAGACGAAGTTGGGACTCAAGTCATGTGGAAATCTGCTTATTTGTCCCTAACCTATGCAATAATAAAAGTAATGCCCCAGGCTGGAGAGGGACCTTGGCTCTTTCTGTCCTGAGGAGCACCCATGGGAGGAGCCCACAGCTGCTCTGCCCCTCTCCAGAGGGGCACAGTGAGGTTCAAAGCTTCATCTTGAGTCCAATCCTGTTCCACCAGCCACAGCATCCCAGGCAGATAACCAAGACCGATCTGTTCGCACAGGCAGAGGGAGGTTTGCCTCTCCAAAGCAGCACGCACTGGAGCAGGATATGCACAGTTAACACCCACGCACCTCCAACAGCAGTTCAAGTGTGAGTTACAGCTCCGTTTCACTCATTCAGGTAAAGGCACCCACGTGAAATCTCCTGTGACAGTCCCCATTTGCACTTAGATTTCCTTGGGAGCTGTCAATTTTACTTCCCCTTCTGTAGTTTCCGGAGTTAGTTTGGTCAGTGAACAGTAACGGGGAAAAATAGATTTTTTTTTTTTGTAATGAATTTTCTTGTTATTTTTTTTAAGTTTCAGGTAAAACAAGCGATTAGGGAGCTCTGCCGTGCCTGGCATCAGGGAGCAGGTTCCCCAGACAGCTGCTGCTGTGGCTGAGCGGTTCCTCTGCCTGTGCTGCACATCCCATGGTATCGTTACCATCCACAACCCTGTGGCAGATACAGCCTCGTCTGACCCAAAGAAGGACTTCAGCCAGCACAAGACCCGCTGTCAACATTTCCTACATAAAGCTTTGTGCCAAGGGCTCGCCATTGATTATATCTCTTACAGTGAAAATCAGTACCTCCCATGGGGAGCAGAAACTTGTGTGTGAAATTTCTCTGGATCAAAACATGGGGTTTTTTGTTGTTTGGTTGTTTTGGGTTTTTTTTGGGTTTTTTTTTTCTTTGTTGTTGTTGTTTGGGGTTTTTTTTGTGTGTGTGGGGGGGGTGGTTTGTTTGTTTTGTTTTGTTTTTCCTGGGGAAAGTTTTCAGCATGTGACTTTGGTTCAGAGCTTTTGTGAAATATGGACTGTGAAGCATTTCACCAGGGATTTCCCAAAGGGACCAGAGCTGATCCCAGCAAGCAGCTTTGCTGCATGGGAAGGCCGAGCTCTTGGGAGCTTTAACCTGGGTGACCAGCTCCAGAGACCTCGGACACATCCCGGTTGATGACGAGTCTCCCTGATCTGCCAGGAATTTGAACAAATCACCCCCAAACCCTTCCAGTCCTTGGACTGGTGTGTGTGAATGGCATCACCACTGTCCATGGGAAGGAGGTTGAGCAAAGCTCTCAGACAGCAGGGTCTGCCCCAGCTGAGCTCCTGAGTTGCCATGAGAGCTTTGCAATTCAATTTTGCTTTGCTACAGGGCTCGGAGCCCCTTCCCCACAGACAGGTGGGGAAGAGCTAAGCTGCTTAAAAGATTTAGCAAGATGCTGTCTCCAAGACCAAATCCCTGTGTTACAGCACATGACAAGGGTGCATGGTCCATCCTTGCCCTTCCTGTGCTGCAATCGTTTCTCCTCTCCCTGACTAGCAGTGACCTGGAATATTCGTTCAGAGCTGGAGGTGAGAAATTAGACTTAATTCTAGAGTTTGCCCGTGCATAAATCCTCCTCTACAGGGCTGTTGTACTTTATACCATCCCTGGTGTTTTCCTGAGCTCTGACAAGGGTGGCTTTGGAGGGGCTCTGCCAAACCTTTACTATAAAGCTGTGTATCAGCATTCAGTTCAACGTTTGCCCTGAGCCCTATGGCAGTGCCTGAGCAGCTCTGCACTGCATTAGGAGTCTCCAAGATGGATGCATGCAGAGATGGGGTATGATGTGTTAAACCTGTTTATTGCACAGGAGTGCTGTCTGAGGAAGCCTGGGTCTGCAGCTGGGCTTGTGTCTGCTGAACAACGAAGGCAGAGTTTTGCCAAGACCAGGCTGGCAATTCTCAAAGGTCAGGGTGTGATGGCAGCACAAGTTTTGGGCCACTGATGATGGTTGCATGAATGCTTTCCTCCTTGACCCCTTCCTTGGAGGCTCGTAGCTCAGATGGAGCAGCCTGGCTGCGGACGCTCGGGGCTGTCTGCAGTGGGAAGCAGCAGGATTTAGTTTTCCACCCAATTTCCAGCCCTCCTTGGGCTCTAGGAGGGGTGTGGAGATATGGGGAGAGGAACATTAGGCAAAAGCTGTGGTTTCTTGTCCTGAATGTCTTTGTTGTATGACTGAAGCTGTTCAAATGGAGGATCTATGGTGAAGGCACTTATTTTGGTCTCCAGGTGAGCGTGGGGCTGGGGACCAGGAGCCGGTGCTCTGGGTCTGGATGTCCAACCTGAGGACTGGGACCAAGAGTCCACAACCCCTCTTCTCCAAGTACCCATCCACCACGTCCCTTCAGCTGGTGCCCCACCAGCCAGGACATGCTTCTGTCCCGTCAGTCCTGGCTATTGGTCACTCTGCAAATATCTAGGGTAGCCCTGCAGCAGGGCTATGTCGTCTTTAAAAAAAGAAATAATAATCTGGGGGTAGATGTAAGGTGGTACCTGAGCACTATGAGCACAGAGGAGACCTCATGGCACATTTCTGCAGCATCCCCACCTCTTCCCCGGCTGGGGACCTGCCACAACTCGCTCACTTGTGTTCGTCCCCTGTGCCGTGACTCCCTGGGCAGGGTGGGGATGTCAGATCTTTAATTTCAGTTTTGGGAGGAGAATATCTCTAACCCAAAGGAGGGGATTGTACATCCAGGGTTTAGTCACTAGAGGGAGGGACGCCAGCACGCACTGGTGGATTTCCAGGCAGAGCAGGCAGCATTTTGGGGGTACTTTTTTTTTTTAACTCACCAATAATATGTTTCCCACCCTTTTTTGTAACAGAGCTTAAAGCTTTATTTTTCCCCCAACTGACAGGACGTATGTATGATGGTTGGTCTCTGGGAGAATAGCGGCGAAACTGAAAATGCACGAATAACTTTTTAATCTGGGGGTTTAACAAGGTATTGCCAAGTGAGAAGGCAAAAGCTGCCAGTATTTCTTGCCTCATCGAAAAACAAAGGACCGGTGGTACTCCCCATGACAAAACTCCCAAAAAACCTTCTCCATCCCCAAACCACGCATGAGCACAGGTTTGTGGGGGAGCAGATCTTAGTAATATTTAGGGGTTAAAGAGTTGAATTGGTTATGTTGGGTACCTGAATAATAGTGATGATATCTAAAGTCTTTTAAGGATTTGAGTCCAGGCCAGTTACAGGTTTTATCCTCCATCTCTGCCCAATTTAACCAGTAAGACAGGGTAGAAAGCTGTGTTTGGTGCCTTATACAAGCACTGTGACCTGCAAGAACAGGATTGCACAGAAACAGCCAATTCCTGTTTGCATGAAGTTTTATTGAATTGGAAAACTTTGCAGCATGTTCTTGATCCTCCTCTGCTGCCGTTGCATTAACCAACAACCTGTTCGCGTCCCAGCATCTACAAGTACTGCTGACACCGTCCAGTGAGGAAAAGGAGAGGCGTGAAAGCCTGAGGCGAAAAGTAAAAAGCTCCCAGGCACCAGAAAGGTCTGAAAATCATGAAAACTTCTGATCTTGAAGATTTAGCAAAAGCACATAAATTCTTCCAAATCATTCTTCTTTTATTCCCATGCAATTGGAAAACAGCAAGATGAAAGGGAAAGTAGCTTTGCTGCTTGGAGGACTTTACTTCTCCTAGGCTTGGTTGTATCGGCAAGAAAGGATGTAGAGCTGAGGCAGAAAAAGAATAAGTGAGGATGAGATGCAGGAGAGTGCTTCAAGTTTCCTCCAAGGTAAGTCCCGAGAGCTGCGAAATAGCCAGTATAGTGCACAATCCTTGTTATTACAGACAAATGGGGAGAATTTTCCCCCAATTTTCCTCTAGAAATGGAGCACAATTTTTTGCAATTTGGCCAACTTTTGCCCAATTTTCTGTTGACCCGGGATGCTGCCTTGTGATCCCCTATCAGCCTGATAGCAGTGTGTACATCTGCAGTTAATGATTTCAAATTGCACGGTGCAAGGCAGCCGCCCTCCATTTACTGGGCTGAAAATGCCTTCAGAAAGCAAACAGCCCCGTCCATGCTGTGACGCTGATGGCCAAGCCCAAGCATGTCCAAACAAGCCGTGTGGCTCTTGACAGGTAAATTGCTCCGGATTACTCCAAATGTCATCGCTAACCGCTCCTGGGCCTGGGGTATTTATTTGCTAATCAAAATAAGAGAAGAGAAAATGCACTCTGACTGGTTTTAAAAGCAAGCCAAACTTTAAATAAAGTTTTAATGGTGTAATTGCGAACTGATGATGAGCATGGAGGACTGGAAAAGCCAGATTTCTGGCCACTTGTAAAATGTACTGCTCCACATTGGAGAAAATAGGGATTTTTTATTTTTTTTTTTACCCCACAAGGTTTTATTTATTTTAGGCTTTTGTCATAAAGGAGAGAAATAGCATGGGGATGTGGAGCTTGTTGACATCTCACCCCTGGGCACTGGTGACCAGTCCATGCTTGCTCAGTTGGCAGTGTCTCTTCATGCTTGATCCTTATAAAAATGAAAAATCACTGGAAGAGGATTTTGGAGCCTTCCTTTCCAGCAGTGGGCTGTAACCACTGGGCTGGCAGCCTTTGGGGAGCTTCTTCTCTGGCTCTGACTTGCAGCTCAACATCAATTCCCAGGTCTTTTTCCTGAACTGAGATGGCTGTGCCCTTGCAAAAAGCTTGATTTCAAGGAAGCGACATTTTCTATTAAGTTTTCAGATAAAAAAGCCTTTCCCTTGAAGCCCCTGGACTTCAGCAGACATTGTTGGGGGAACTGATGGGTACCTGAAGCCAGGGGACCACAGGGCCATGCTTTGCCCACCGTGCTGTCTCCATCTCCTCCATCCAGCTCCATGAGAGACCTACACGGTGCAGGGGCTCTGGGTGCCTCCGCCACGCACAGGGACCTCAGTGCAGCCCCAGGGTCCACAAGAAGGACATCAGCCCAGGGTGTGGGTGAGTAACACTGGGCTGCTGGCACCTTGGTGGCCCCCAGACAGAGAGCAGTCTGTTCTCAGCGCTGGGAGCAGGTCTCTGTGCCAGGGAGTCTATAGCTGGACTTGGCACAGTAGAGATGGATTAATATACTTGTCTGTCTTCAACTCCAGGGGAGCAGGGATACGTGCAGATTAAATCCTAGATTAAATGATGGCACATAACGATGGTGTTTAACTGAGGAGCTGAGCTGCTACAGGTCCCCTTGGATGGATGGAGGCAGGGATGCGGGCACTTCTCAAGGGCAAGATGGGTTCTTGCAGGAGCTGTGTTGTGCTCACTGATAGCTGGAGCAAATGCTGGCTGAGAAGTGAAGGAGCATGTGGGCTGACTGCTGATGGCTGCAAGTATTTTCAGGTTTTGGGAGAGCTGCAGCTTGGGGCAATGTGGTGCTGGAAGTGGAGACCTCTTGGTGCTACTGGTGCCGTACATGACCCGCTGCAAAGCTGTGCTCAAGCAGTTGCGATGCTCCCTTCCTTTTAACACAGCAAAGGCTTACTGCTGGGCTCACTCTGGCAAAGCCAGTCACTTGGGGACCTGGAGCCGCAAGGTGTGATTGTAAAGGGAAAAATCCTCCTCTAGCTACCACGAAGGGCTGAGCAGTGGGTCAACTTGCTTGGAAGTCATTGCTGCTGGGAGGAGAGGTAAGGGGCAGAGCTGGGCTCGCCACGTACTCTCTTTACAAGACGGTTTCTCTCGCTGGTGCTGTTGGGTGCTCAGGAAGCATTCCAAGAAGTTAATTAATTTTCTCTCATCAGCAGCCACAGCGCCAGCAAACACAATCTGGAGGAGAGAGGAGAGCATTGCCATTTTGCAGCAGCAGTTCCCCCTTAAGTTACAGTGATAGTTACTTTGTCTTAGCAAAAATGAAATGTCAAGTGGCGACAGAGAAAAATATTCTTTTAATGCTGAACAGTAACTGGATTTCCAAAGTGCTGGGCTCTGGAGGTAATGGGGAAAGCTGGGACTGAGGCAGCTGGGACCACACAAGATTAATTCAGACTCCAAATGAGGCTTCATACATGATGTGTTGCACCATACATCACTGTCACACAGACAGCAGTAGATTCAGCTCAGAGCTTGCTTGTTTGCTCCTGGACCTGCTTCATCCCAGCATGTGTTGCCAGATGCAGTGGTGGGGTGTCACGGATGTCTGCTGCCCACCCTTGCTGTATTTTGGGTAGGAAACTCAGCAGGTGAAGGATGTAAAGAGCAAAGTGCAGAGCTGAAGCAAATTCTGCCCCAGTGGACCCAGGACAGCGTGCCTTAGTGGGAGATAACCCCGAGGGGGACCACAGCTACTGTGTGTTGCCCCACATTGTCCTACCTGAGGCCCTCACATCATGACACACAAAGCCTGGTCCAGTAAATATTCAGCAAATATTCACAGATAACCTTCCTTTTCCTAGAAACTGAGTCTGGGCTCGTGAGTAATTTTTCAGATAAATAAGGACTCTGCTTCCTAGATGACTTATTTGCAAGGGATAATTCAGACGGCTGTGGCCTTGCTGGTTTTTTCCCTTTTGAATTGTCAGGCTGGCATTGTAAGTACCATACTTTTATTAAAGTTTAATTTCCCTGAAGAGTGAAATATTAATGAGAATAGGCTTAATACTGTCAATAGGAAACAGACCCAAACAGATAATTTGCTAATATAATGACTTGGGATTTTATCTGTTTCAAGCTTCACGATTGCTCTTTTGCTATGATCTGGTGCAGGTAATAACCATTGTCGCCTCTGTTCAATGAGAAAACTTAATGAGTTTAGAGCTAAATCACCATTTTCCACGTTCACTTCCTCATGTACCCATGCTAATTCTACAGCCCCTGCTCCCCTGCCCTCTGTGTGCTTCATCTTGGACCCTCGGGTGGTGGGGGGACACCAGTCCTGCTCTAATTCAGGTTTGAGAGAAACTGAAACAAAGTTGGGGCTGAGATCCAGGACTTTGGGTCCACTTGAGCATCCACTGTGGTCACTTACCTGTGACCAGGATCCTCAAATACCCTTGAGGCTCTTCACCCTGGAGACTCCCACCTTCGTGCTCATGGGTGGGTGCTGTGCAAGACCTCTGGGACCCCCAAATGCTCTCCCTTTCCCCAGCACTGAGAAGCATCTGCTCCATCATGATCCACCTTTTGCTTTCAATGCAAATGTCACATTTAAAGAGCTGCTCTCTTTAATCTCAGCTGGTTAAGGAAACAAAAGGCAAAGAATTAGCTGGAGTGGTTCCTTGGCAGGTAGGATGTGTTGTTAACTGGGAGGTGCTACAAAAAAGATGCATGATAAAGTGGATGGGGTGAGGGGCTGGGACGTGACCTAGGGACAGCCTGACCTGCTCGGTCCAAACAGACATCTGGACCAGCATAAGCATCTTCCCAACATTTTGGGAGGCATATAATAATTGGAGAGCAAGCTGTGATGCTTTCCCAGAATGCTTTCCCAGCCCCACCAGTTTGTAGCACAGATGCTTTCCAGGACAGACCTGCCTGCTTTACATTTGATTTTTTTTAAACTGTTTTTTTTCTCTTGAATTTTTCCATCTCTTTTTGAAGTTACACATCTTGCAGCAAGGGACACCACAGGCATGGTATGAAAACCACCTTGTTGTCTGCAGCAAGCCTGGCTTTTGCTTGTTCCCTTGTTGGCCACATTTTTGCCTTGGACCAGTGAACAATTATTTTCTGTTCCCTTTTTCTATGCCATTTTGGGTTTGATGTACCATAGCCCCTTTTTGGTGGTAATCTGTTTGGTTTGGACTGGCTTTATCTACTTGACCGCTCCTTATCCAGAAGCTGTGCCAAGACTTTGCTCGCCCCTGTGACCACACACTGAACCTTTTCCAGTCCTACTGTACTCTGAGATGGGAGACCCAAGCCACACCTAGCTTTCAAAATATGCACAGGGATTTATACAGTGATTGGAGCTGATTTGGAGACAGATTTTATTCCCATGGAGATAAGTCCCTTCCCCTCTCAGCACAATCCTGCAGGAAGGGCGTTGTGAATGGACTCTGTGCCCAAAAGCT
Source organism: Haliaeetus albicilla (assembly GCF_947461875.1). NCBI lineage: Eukaryota > Metazoa > Chordata > Aves > Accipitriformes > Accipitridae > Haliaeetus > Haliaeetus albicilla. The sequence goes on along the minus strand of NC_091489.1, from coordinate 5,359,170 downwards.
GCTCATTTTCTCAAACTCCATCAACAGGTCTCACAGAGGATGCTCTCCCTTCCTGCAAACCATCATGTCTTCATCTCTCCAGGCCCTGTTTCCCTTATCAACTAAAAGGAAGACTATCTCGTGCACCGGCTTTCATTCCTGATGTGTTTGCCAGCACCTGGAGCATCCAACCACTCCAATAATACTAATAGTAGCAGTCACAGCATTGTTCCCAGACCACTTTTCCCCTCGGAGGCCAGGGCAAATATTTACATCCATCTTCAACAGGTCCGTGCATTCAAAGCATTGAAATTTCCCTGTTATGGAGCTTTTCTGAGTAACTTCACCCAGCTGTCCCTAGTAAATAAAACACTGTGGTTTTGGTGCTTGGAAATGAATGTAGATCTAGCTGGTTTCGGAGCTGAGCATATGGACTGTGTTTGAGTGCTGGGAACGTGTTGGCTTCTGACTTAATAATTACTGTGAGTCATGATTGTACCTTCCTCCCAATTACTACCCTTGCATCTCTTTGTTGTTGAGTGGTTGTTCTGGAAACTCTGTTTTCCTTGTAAAATCAATTATGTTCCACCCTTCGTTATCTGCCAGGTCTCATGCCGTCCCTGCTTGCCAAGCGAACCTCCACAACAGCTCGGGTGTGAACCGTGGCAGCGATGCTGAAGGCAGCCCAGCCAGGAGGTGGGTCCTTGGGTCTTGCAAAGCTCATTTGCTACCCCATGTTGCTCAGCTGGAGCAATCCCCAGAGTAAGGGATGCTCCGCAGCCCTGATTTCTGCACACCCCTCTGACCCAGAGGACTGGCAAACCCTGTTTGCACATAAACTGTATTAGCTACAGATTTTTTCACTACAGCAGAACATGATTCTTTCTGAAATGAAGTTGGATCCTCTGAGACTTCAATAAACCTTTAAAAGCATTTAATTAAAAAAGCATAAAGCCTGGGAGGATCAATCCGGTGTTAATGACCTGCAATGGTGCTGTCTGTAGCTTGTTCTATTGACCCACAAGGCAGCAAGGAACAACTGTGGAACCTGAGGTCTCTAAATCAGCCTTGCTGGGGCTATCCCAGCCTGCAGGAGAAACAGGAGCTGCTGGCTTTTAATTGCATCTGGACAGCTTCTGATTAGAATTCAGGTAGCACTTGAAAACGGCTGGGTTTGGAGTCTACAAGAGGTATGGGGGTGTTAGCGAGTGGCCAGCTGACTTCCCTCCAGCAATGGGGCCATAGTGGTGTATCTGGGTGGAGAACTTGGAGAACTGGAGGTTGCATGTGAGAAAGGGCTCCTCTTGCTTTGGGAAAATTAACCGAGCGCAGGAAAGCATAAAAACAAAGTTTTAGGACAGGGAAGTTTCTTCATTTTTAAATCAAAAGTTTGATGCAAGAAAAACAAAGCGAAACAGTTCAAAAAGTTGCAGCTACAGGATGGAGGAGAGCTGGAGAAGGAGATAGCTGCTGTCACCAAACATCTCTGCAAATAGCCATGACGCCTTTCTTGGAGGAATGTATTTTAAAAGACAAGAAAGCGGAGAAGAAACAGTTCCTTTTATTTCCCTCCAAGTCCATCCCTTTGGTCTTGAGTTGGTAGAAAACATATTTTGTGTCCGGAAAGATGTGAGAAATGTTTGTGGATGTGCATGTCGGAAGAAAAACCCTTCATCTCCTCCAGCAGGGAGAAAAAGGAAACTGGTACAAAACTGGACCTTGAAGAGACAGAGGGAGATGTGGCCAAGGGCAGAGCTGCCATTTTAGACTGAATCCTTCAACAAAATGGAAGGGAAGGACATTTTCTACCTGGGGCAGTGGAAGGGCAAATGGGAGTGTTTTTCTTAGACTAAGTGATCAAATGTGTCAGAGAAAAGCAGATGTTTTGGGCAGACATTTGCATGTAATCAAACACTCTGGTTTTTGATTGAAAAAATTGGCAGTGGCACATTTCCAGCCCACACCCTGCAATCAAAGAAGAAAAAAAGCTTGTCAAGGAGGGAAGTGGATAGAAGAGAGCCTGGGAGAGACCTGGCCACGTCTCCCCACCCTGGCTTGCATCAGGCTCATTAACCTGGGCCTTCCTAAGCTGGGCTTTGGGGTACATTTGCACACCGGGCACGTCCCCTCCTCTGGGCACCCCGTATTTGTGGTCGTGGTCCCTCGAGACCTCAGTGATGGTGTGTTTCCCGTCCCTCCAGCAGCTATGCAAGGCCATGCTGCCTGTGGCAAAGGCTCATGCAACGTGTCCTTAGGACGTGAGGAACCAGTGTGCAACCCATAACCACCCAGAAAGTGTATTTTTAAAGATGCACGTTGTACCTTCTGAGTACTGCGGACGGATGTCTCTGCATGCCTGAACTGCCCCTTTCACCTTGCTCGCTGTCGGGGAATGGCATCGCACAGGGACCGGTGGCTCCCCAGGAAGATGGGGGTCTGGGGGCCAGACTGAGGCAGAGGGGATTTTGCACAGCTCTGCATCTCTCTGGGGGACCTCGCTTTGCACAATGGGGACGTTTTGCTCCGCAGCCCAGCTCAGGGATCGCACTGCTTTCAGTTGACTTACGCTCTGTTTTATTGGACTTGCAGCAGCCTCTGAGCCAGAGATAAAACACGTCCTTCCTGTCTGTAAAAGAGTAAATTATTGACATACTTAATAAGCATAACTTATCATTAGCCATAATTCATGCTGGTGACAGAGACGCAGCTGTTCCTGGAAAGCAGAGTGGCTCTGAATTTCACATTTCTGCAGACCAGGCTCCCACTGCAGCTCCAGAGCAGCGACACAGATGTCACCACACATGGTCCCTTGCCCTGGTGATTGCCATCCCAGGGCTTTGCACAATGTTCAAGCTCTGTCTGTGCTCGGAGGAAGGGGAGTTTGGACACAGTGTGCCTCTCCCCACGTCCAGGGATTGGTAATGCAATTAAATGAGTAGCTCTTGCAGAGCTGGCAGGGAACGGGATGTCCCTGGAGGCATCCAGTTTGCAGCCACTGGGGCCAAAAAGCTCTGGTTGAGGACAAGGTGTCCTGCTTCTCCCCACAGTGCCCAGCTGCAGCCCGTGCTGCTTCTGCTGGCAATGCCCAAATCCTGGCAGGGTGGCTGCAGCCAGTACAAACTGCTTCTCCTTTAACCTCTCTCCTATGTTCACCCTTGTCCCTAATGTGATAGGAATAAGGAATAATGGTCTACATTGCTTGCAAATGAAGAGCAGCTAATCATTTGCAGGGATGGGGAACTGTGCAGGGTGCTGGGTCACTGATGGGGCTGGCATGC